>NC_058134.1:132703813-132804939 GCF_016433145.1 Gracilinanus agilis | reverse complement strand
CTGAAATGTTCTATCTGGCCACTTGACATTATTCCTAATCTGACGAATACAATGAGTAGGATAAAATACAATGAAACTTCAAAAGAGTTGCCTTAGAAACAGACCGACAGATGAGCATTTCTTTTCCTTTGGTCCCCTCTTTAAAAAGTTTGCCCATCACTGCCCTAGACAGTAAGCAATCTGATATTGATTTTACATGTGTTATCATATAAAACATTTTTTTCATATTAGTCCTTTTGTGGAAGAAAAATCAAATTAAAAAATGAAGAAAGTATATAGTATGTTTCCGCCTGCATTCAGGCTCCATCAATTCTTTCTCTAGAAGCAGATGGCATTTTTCATCCTGAATAATTTGAAATTATCTTAGATCATTGTATTGATGAGAATAGCTAAGACTCTCATTTGTTCATCATACAGAATTGCATTTACTGTGTACAGTGATCTGGTTCTGCTGACTTGACTCCATTTCAGTATATGTAAGTCTTTTCAGGTTTTTTCTGAGATCCTAGTTGTCATTTCTTTTAGCACAGTAGTGTTCTATTACAACCATATATCATAACATGTTTAGCCATTCCCCAATTAATAGGCATCCTCTCACTTTCCAAGTTCTTTGTCACCACAAAAATAACTGCTATATATATCTTTGTTTAAATAGCTCCTTTTCTTTCTTTCTTTCTTTCTTTTTTTCTTTTTTTTGGTCTCTTTGTGATATAGACCTAGTGTGGCATTGCTGTCTCAAAGGGTATGAACATTTTTATAGTTCTTTGGGCATAGTTCCAAATTAGTCTCCACAATGGCTGAATCAGTTCACAACTCCCCCAACAGTGTATTGCTGCCTCAATTTCCTCTCCTCCCCTCCAACATTTCTTACTTTTCTTTTCTGTCATAATAGCCAGTCTGATAGGTGTGATATTCAGAGTTGTTTTAATTTGCATTTTTCTAATCTATAGTTATTTAGAGCACTTTTTTCACATGACTATAGATAGCTTTGATCACTTCATCTGAAAAATTCCTTTGACCACTTATCAATTGGGGAATGATTTATTTTCTTATATATTTGACTCATTTCTCTTTGTGTTTGAGAAATGAGGCCTTTATTAGAGAAAATTCTTATAATTTTTTTCACCATTGTGATTTACTATGTATTTCCCTCTATCCTCTCCCTACCTCCCAGCTTATCTAACTGTCTCTCTTAATTTGCCCTTCATGTTCTCATAAGTGTTTGGTTTCTGACAGCTATCTCCCCCAGCCTGCACACCCTTTTATTAGTGCCTCCATCCCCCACCTACTCATAACTTCTTTCCTTCATACTTTCTAATAGGGTAAGATAGATGTCTATATCTGAGTCAGTGTGTATGTTTTTCCCTCTTTGAAACAATTCCAGTCATAGTAAAGATTCAAGTAAAGATTCCCTTTCCCTTCTTCCCCTCCAGTGTAAAAACCCTTTTGCATAACTTTTATGTCAGATACTTTATCCCATTCTACCTTTCCATTCCCCCTTCTCATCCTTTTGGTATTATTCCAGCTTATTCAGTTCACACTTGTGCTCTTTAGGTATATACCTTCAAGTATCATCCTTCCATATGGGATTGTAAACAGTTTAACCTTACTAAATTCCTTTTTTCCTTTTTAATGCTTCTCTTTAATCTTATATTTGAGAGTTACATTTTCTGTTCAGTGTAGGTCTTTTCATCAGGAATGCTTCAAAGTCCTCTAATTCATTCAATATCCATTTTTTTCCCTGAAGGATTATGCTCAGTTTTGCTGGGTTGATGATTCTTGGTTGTGATCTTAGTTCTTTTACTCTTTGGCATACTCATATTCCAGGCCCTCTGGTCCTCTTAATGTAGAAACTGCCAAATCTTTTGTTATCTGACCATGGTTCCATTAAACTGTTTCTATTTGTTTTCTTGTAATATATTCTTCTGGACCTGGGAGTTCTAGAATTCGACTATATCCAGGGAGTTTTCATTTTGAGATCTCTTTCATAAGGTTTGAATTCTTTCCATTTCTGTTTTGCCCCCTAGTTCTAGAATATTAAATGGTCAGTTTTCTTTGATTATTTCTTGAAAGATGATGTGTAGGCTCTTTTTTTTTTATCATGGCTTTCAGTTAGACCATTAATTCTTTTTTTTTTAATTTTTTTAAAATTTAGAATATTTTTCCATGGTTCTATGATTCATAATTCCTTCTCCCTAATTCTTTCCTCCCTCTCCCGAAGCTGACAAGCAGTTCCACTGGGTCATTGTTCAGAACCTATTTCCATATTGTTGATATTTGCAGTAGAGTGATCTTTTAACTTCAAAACCCTAATAACACCCCACTTGAACCACATGATTGATCATATGCTTTTCTTTTGCATTTCTCCTCCCACAGTTTTCTCTCTGGTTGTGGATAGCATTCTTTCTCATAAATTCCTCTGGATTGTTGTGGGTCATTGCATTGCTGCTAGTACAAAATAGACCATTAATTCTTAAATTATTCCTATATTTTTTCCAGGATTTTCCATTGAGATATTTCACATTTTAAAATATTTTTTCCTTCTTTTGATTTTTTTTTTTGTTTCTTGATGTTTCATGTCATTAGCTTCCATTTGCCCAATTATAATTTTTAAGAAATAATTTTTTTTAGTGGACTTTTGTACAAACTCTTTTTCCATTTGGCCAGTTCTACTTTTTAAAGGAATTCCTGTTAGTGGATTTTGGTGCCTCTTACTTACCCTTTGATGTATTCTGTTTTTTAAAATGTTGTTTTCTTCAGTACTTTTTGTACCTCTTTTACCAAACTGTTGACTTTTTTTTTCATAATTTTCTTGCAACATTCTTATTCCTTTTCCCAGTTTTTCCTTTACTTCTCTATTTGATTTTTAAAATCATTTTTGTGTTTTTTCAAAATTATTTTCAGGACTGAGACCAATTCACTTTTTTTTTTTTTTTTGAGGTGTTAGGTGCAGCAGTAGAATTTGTTGTCTTCTTAAGTTTGTGTTTTGATCTTTCTGTAACCAAATAATTTTCTGTGGTCAATTTCTTTTTTTGTTGTTGTTTGCTCATTTTCCATCCCGTTTCTTGACTTTTAACTTAAAAAAAATTGTTAATGTTGGTCTCTTATCCTGGGGTTGAAGGGGCACTCTCTTGCTTCATGTTTTTTTATGTAGCTACTTTTTGAGCTAGTTGTGGGAGGAGTCTGTCAATTTTCAGTTCTTCCAAGTTAGTATGATCCAAGGAGAGATCATAAGATCCTGTCTTATGCTGTGATCTTTGAGAAAACCACAAGTACTCTTTTCTGTCCTAGAACTATGACATGGGTCCCCAACTCCCTTTTGGCCCCAAGCACACATGTACTAGTATTCCATGCCCTGGGACTAGAACCCAGTTCTTTGAGTCAGATTTGTATAAGGCAAAAGAGTCCTGTACTTAATGTCAGGAAAGGGTCCTCTTTAAATCCCTCTGATCAGTTTTTTTTACACCCTTCATGTTTGTAGAATGAGAGCTTTAGAAGCTGTTGCCTCCTATTCAGCCCACCCCAAGGTCTGCACTGGCCTGCACTCAACTCCCACCCTAGGGCAAAACACCTTTCCTGCTCACCTTTTAAGTTGTCTTGGGGTAAAAAAGTATTTTACCCAGTCCTTTTGTTAGTTCTGCTGTTCCAGAATTAATTTTGAGGTGCTATTTTATGTTTTTCATTTGAAATTTTTATTTAATTAATTAATTTAGAATACTTTTCTATGGTTACATGATTCATGTTCTTTCCCTCCCCTCTTCCCATCCCACTCCTGTAGCCAATGAGCAATTCCACTGGCTTTTACAAGTGTCATTGATCAAGACCTGTTTCCATATTATTAATATTTGCACTAGGGTGATCATTTAGAGCAGTGGTTCCCAAACTTTCTTGGCCTACACCCCCTTTCCAGAAAAAAATATTACTTAGTGCCCCATGAAATTAATTTTTTTTTAATTTTAATAGCAATTAATAGGAAAGATAAATGGCACCTGTGGCCATCACCACTCCCCAGATCTCTGCAGCACCCACCAGGGCAGTAGGGCCCACTTTGGGAATCACTGGTTTAGAGTCTACATCCCCAATCATATCTCCATCCACCCATGTGATCAAACAGTTGTTTTTCTTCTGTGTTTCTACTCCCACAGTTCTTCCTCTGAATGTGGATAGTGTTCTTTCTTATAAGTCCCTCAGAGCTGTCCTGGGTCATTGCATTGTTGCTAGTACAGAAGTCCATTACATTCTATTTTACCATAGTGTATCAGTCTCTGTGTACAATGTTCTTCTGGCTCTGCTCCTTTCACTCTGCATCAATTCCTGGAAGTCTTTCCAGTTCACATGGACTTTGAGATGTAATTTTAAAGTTCTTCAGATAGGGATTTGGTAGAAATCAGGCAGGCCCTGCCTTTTCTCTGCCATCTTGACTTTGCCTGCCCCTCCTCCACAAACCAATACTTATACAGTTTGAATATGCCTCTGTAGTTCTACATTAGTTTCTAGAGGGTTTATCAGGAAGGAAGGGAATACATTAACTAGTACAGTCTTTTGATATTTAGAAAGTGGGGATAAGAGGAGAAGAAAGTTGGTTTTCAGACCAATTTGGTCTCTTTCATTCTTATTAAGGGTCTTTAGTTCTTTAATCTTTTTCACTTCTTCAGTATACTTGTCTTATAAGCACTCCACAGTGTAGGAGGTATTTGTGTACATCTCTTTTCATTTCCATTTTGTGGGTCAATTTTTCTTTTGCCATTTTACTGAAGTTACTCTTTTCCATTGCTTTATGAAGTACTTCTTCCTTATGATTTTACTTTTCAACTAGGTTCTTAAGACTTCACCTTCCTAAGATGTGTCTTTTTACTAGACGTGTCTTTTTACTGTAGACTCTTGTTTCTTTTGAATTTATTCCAGGGACAGTTTGGGTTTTTTTTTTTTTTTTGGAGGATGTAGGCTATGTATTCATTCAAATGTTTCCCTAGAGGCATATCTCTATTTCTTTCACCTGGACATTGGAAGAACCCACAATGAATAGAAGACAAGAATCTGGCAGTGCACTCAAGACAGTTCACACAGTGGGGAAAGCCTTTCTAGGCTGGAATCATCTGGCCCTACTCCCCAACAATAAATATTCTTCATCCACTTGGTCTTTCCTCAGGCCAAATTCCTGAGTGGTTTCAGATCCCTCCTGAGAGGTTCTTCATACATTGTTGCAGGGCTTGTTGCAGTCAGTGTAATGTCATCAACAAAAATGTATTAAAAAAACAAACAAACTTTGAAAATAACTTGCTGATACAAAAGCATCCACATAAAAATGAATACATAGTGAAGGTAGGCTATAGGGTGGAAGAAAAGGAAGAAGCAGAATCTTAACAAAAGGAATATAGTTTAAACATGTAGGAGATTTAATGTGTTTTCTAAAGTTATTCCCTTGTTTCTTTAAGTTTACATAGAGTTTTTCATTGTAGCAAAATTAGGCTATAATGCAGGTTCCCCTTCCCTGCTTTTTATTGCTGTGTAGTTATCTTTTGTTACACAGTTTGACTTTCTGATAGCTGGTTTTTTTCTCACAGATTTATTTAGATTTAAATTTGGGAAATTAAGCTTTGTAATGTAGTTGTGCTAAGAGCCCTTGCACTTGTAATCAGGAAACCTGGATTTTTAATACTCTATCTGCCTCTAATTGACTATATGAGCTTGGGTTTCATAAGTGCTCTTAGAATTCTTCTGAAACAATCTGATAAGATTGAGAAAATCTTACACAACAAGTTCATTCATTTCATGATGATGAGAACAGAAATTTCATCTTGCATAAGAAATTTAGGGGAGTTTATGATATCAGTTTTCTGATTATAAACTTCCACATGGAACAAATGAACAAATGCATCCCTATGGACTTTGTGATCCACTTCATGGAGGAGATTGATAAGAAGATTAGTCAAATGAAGTTGTTAGTCAATGCTCATGCTCATCTTTTAGTCAACGAGTTCCTCAGGTATTTTTAGTGCATCAGACTAGATTTCTCAGTTTCTCTTTCTCCAAATTCTATAAAGGTGGTTTCTGGTAGAAATCAGATGATGACTGGGGCAAGAGAAAGGAAATGCAGGGTAGGAAGTAGAAAACTTGCTCTCTGAAAGAGAAAAATGTTGTAGACTTGCAAGTTTACCCACAGTGGACTAACCTGACTATCAATATTCAGTCACATACCATGATAGCATTTTTAGTCTTTAAACTTAAAAAATCTCTGCTTGTTAGCCATGATAAACTTTTTTTAAAACATAATTCTACTTCCAGTTGCTATAAATGCCCAAGTAATAGCAAACAAAATTAATTTGTTGTGACCTGACTGGGCCTGAAGCCAGAAAGCAAATATTGAAGCAATCTGTACATCAACAAGCATATATTAAGCACTATGTGCCAGGCCAGGTATTAAATCCTGGCAATAAAAATACAAGCAAAAAGACAGTCCCTGACCTCAAGGAGCTTACATTTTCAGAGGAAGATAGTATATAAAGGGAGGTGAATAGCAGGAGAGGGAGGAGGTACTTGTTGAAGGGGCATGGTAGTATTGTGGTGATGAGTCAGCTGTCCAACCTGGCAGGAATGCAGTCATGGTTGACTAGGGTTGCCTATTGAAAAATGGAGGTTTGGGGAGGAATCGGGCAACTAAAGGGAAAAGGCCCCAGGAGAAAGAACTTTCATTGTGAGAATAATCTAGGCAAGGATAGTGTGAGCTTCCAAGGTGAAATGCTTTATATAGCTTGATAGAGAAAATACTGTGGAGAGGAGTCAGAGGTGTAGCTTAGAGAAGAGGAATCTGCTTTTCCCATTCTTCCCAGATTTTCTGGACAGATAAACATGGAAAGTTAGACCTGGACTGTCTTTCCCTTTCTTCCTTCTTGGTCCCAATAAAAGCTTGACTTCCTAAGGAGTAAATCCCTAGTGGTGACTTGAGGGATAAAGTGGTACCTAGGAACCTTCAAAGTAGTTGGAGCCTGAAAAAGAAGCAGATACTTGCTGCATCCTTCCCTTTTTGTCATAGCTTTGGGGAAGAGAACCTCTGTTTGTACCTACCTCTGAAGGATCATATCTCTTCTACATTGATGCTTGTGCTAAAGGTGAATCCTTTAGGAGTAGTTCTCCCTCTGCCAGACAGTATTTCCACCTTCTTTGCCTGTCCCTTCCCTGTTTCTTCTGTTCTTTTATTTCTGTTAATTTTTCTTGCATGATGACTTCTTTTTCTGACCTCTTAGAAGCTGACACAGAAGTCCATAGGTTGTGATTTACTAAAGGTTTTATAAGTAGTTAACAGGAATGGAATTCAAACCTAGGGCTTCTGATACTAAATCAAGTTCTCTTTCTAGCCTGTCTCTTTTGAGTAATATGGACCTGGTAAATCTACATGGTTCTTTGTAGGACTCATTTTTAAATAAAACTCACTGTCTTTTAAAAAAACGATAACACTAAAGCTATAGGTCACCAACAAGAAAGGTAATAAATTTGATCTTTGTGACTCTGGACTTTGGCAGAAAATGAAGTTGGGCTTAAACTAGCCATACTTTTCTAAAAAGATAATTGAATTGTATCATTCTCTTACACAGAAAATTATATTTTCTCCCCATGGCCTATAGAATAATGAAGTCTATATTCTTAAGTCTCATATTCACAATTTGCTAAATCTGGGCCTAGTATTAGCTGTCTTCCACTTCAGACAAACTGAGTTGCTCTTTAGGTACCTAGACACTTTTTCTTTTTTTTTCTGATGCCTTTTTCCTTGCCAAGAATATCCTTTCTGCTCATTCAAATATCCCTAAAGTAGGGGTAGAATCATCCCTGCCTTATGAAGTTTCCCCCAGATTATTTCAATTCAAAATAATCTCTTCTTCCTAACCTCTCAGGGCTTGATTTCTTTGTTTGTAAAAAATAATAATCATCCAATTTTTCATAGATTTATGAATTTGCAAAGGACTTCATGTTCATTCTTTCCCAATATTCTAATGACCATTCTGGGAAGTAGGTAGCACCCACCATGTTTCATAGATATGGGGATCTTGGGCTCTGAGAAGGTAAATGACTTGTCCAAGGTCACATAGTTATTAAGTTGTAGAGTTGAGATTCCATTTTAGGTCTTCTGGCTCCAAATCCAGGGCTCTTTACACCATGCTTACTACTTTAAATATGTGATTTGTATTAGGTAACACCCCTCCCCTCCTCCAAGGACCAATAGAATCATAGATCTAGAACTGAAAGAGACCTCATGACTATCTAGTCCAAATTTTTTACATAGAAAACTGAGGCCCATGGAGTTTGTGACTTGCCCAAGGTCATATAGCATCAGAAACAGAATTTGAACCTAGGTTCCCTGACCTTAGCGCCAGTGTTCTTTATACTGTATCATGCCGCCCCTCACTGCAACTCTAAATTCTTTGTTTCTGTAATTCTAAACTTCTAGCACTTATTATTTGTACTATTTGGCAAGCAAAGAATTGTGGATCGATTATTATGTCTCTTGAGTTGTTCTTTTAAATCTGGTGGTGGGTATTTAACTTTTTTTAGTCAGTCATGAAACATTTATTAAACTTCTCAAGTTAAAAACAAAACAACCAAAACACTCTGCCCCCTCCCCAATAAAAAACCACAAAACCCACAGCCCCTGTTCCCAAGGAACCTACATTCTAATGGGTAAGACAACATGTAAAAGTCTAGATACATACAAAATATATACCGTATGTAAAGGGAAAATTAAAGGAGAAGGCATTAGCTTTGGGGGAACTAGGAAAGGCCTCCTTGAACTGAGTTTTGAAGGAAGCCAGGGAAATTAAGAGGTGGAGGTGAAAGGCCAGAACATTCCATGCATGGGGCATAGCCAGTCAAAAGGCATGGACAAAAGATGGTGTTATGTTTGAGGAATTGTAATTAGGCCTATGTTGCTGGGTTGTAGAGAATGTGGAGGGGGAGTGAGGTATACGAAGGAAGGGGCCAAGTTATGAAGGGCTTCATCTTCCCAGATGACTGTAAGTTCCTTGAAGACAGAGACTGTGTCATATATTATTTTATGTGTCCAACTAGGGACCTAGCTCTCTGCTTTGCACATAGTATGTGCTCACTGAATTTGTAGATTGGTGTAATTATAGGTTGCATTGAGTTTAAATGGGTACTAATACTTTTTCTAAAGTGATTTTCTGTGTTTTTCTGAGTTCCTTTAGACCAATTTTGGCAAGAGGTAAGGAGTTTTTTTGCCTTACTGAAATTTAGGTTCATATTTTTCTCCTAGAATAGAGGTTAGATTCAAGGATGCTCAATTACCTGCAAACTCTTTGAATGAGTGAGATTCCAACATTGATGACCCTGATGCTAATTACAGCTTCTGACAGTTTCAGACAGGCAGTTTTCGGGTAAGGATGAAGGGAGCTGGGTCCTAATTATAGAAATTTCACAGACTAACACTCCTTTAGGTACATTTAGCCAAAGGCTAAACAATGTGATATTCTTTTACTTTTATTTTGCAACTTGATTTCTATTATTCTGTGATTTTAAAAAATACTTATGTTACAATGTAGTTTGGGTCCTATTCATGCTGGAATACAAAAAAACACTTTACTTATTAACCGTAGTCATAAATGGTTAAGCATAATTCTCACTGGTTATCTTAGCTAAACATTATTTTCTTGACAGATTTATTTTAACTTTTTCCTTATCGATGTACTGTATGATTTCCAGGGAAAGCAATCTCTTATTTCTATGGAAATTAGACTGAATGATACTGTTTTGAATAAAGTTTACCTTTTCAATCCAGCACTATTAAAATAATTAATGGATATTCCTAACCCCAGTTCCACAGAAATAGTGGTTCTCATTTGTCTGCAATAATTAATAAATTTTTTTCACTTCAGAATTATTGCAGCATCTACAACTAAATTATAAATCTCTAAATAATAGAAAAAAGAAATTATTCTGTGCCTTCTAGATAAAAGGGAAGCATTTTACATTGACCTTATTTTTATTTAGAATTCCCTAGGGATGTACTTTTGATGTAGTTCATCATTAAACAGAAAATACTTTGTTTCAAACCTTTTAAGAATTTATAAAATGTATTAATCCACTTACTAGTTGTAGTAGTATATGCACATTGTAATAATTAAATCTTTTATTAAGGATGTTCTTTGTCTCTGAGCGACATTCTTAACCTTAATTTTCATTGTACAGACTGTGGATATACATATTTAGAGTGATTCTATAGGAAACTGAGGGCATACCTTTCAAGGTCCCTCCTGCTGAGCCCCCAAATCCATACAGTAGCAGCTTGTCTGGTTGCCCTTTTATTTTCTCTGAAAAATAGAGTTCGGGGAGGGGGGCAATTTTTTCTTAAATTAGAGGTTCTTATTAACATGTTATTGTAATAAAAAATTTTAATTAAATGTTAGAACTTGAAGGGATATTAAGATTTAATCTAATCCCTTCATTTTTTAGATAGTGGAAACTGAGGTCATAGAGTAGTTAAATAACTTTCCTGATGTCACAGATAGTGATATAACTACTTCTATTTAATTAAAATAAAGACCAGACATTTCCCCACAAAACTAACACTTTAACTAAGTCCCAAATTTTGGTGGTTACCTTTGCTCTTCTTTCAAACAGGTAGATCGACACTTGAGAAAGTTGGATCAAGAACTGGCTAAGTTTAAAATGGAACTAGAGGCTGATAATGCTGGAATTACTGAAATATTAGAGAGACGTAAGTAAATGTTAAGGTTTCAAATATTGGAAAGTATGTGTGATGGTGTTGGAAAATTTGTTCCACAGATGCTTGAAAATTCCTTTGAGTTTTTTAGGTAGTTACTACAACATGAATGGATGATGGCATCTTTTTAGTTTTTTGTGGGCCCAGCATTTTGGCTTCTTTTCAGTCATAGATACCTCAGAAAAATAGAAAAGGCATGCAATTCATTCACTGGTGCCTTTTATAGTGATGACATACATTTACTGAATTAATGTTGTTGTTTTTTTTAATTTTTAGACTGATCTTGTCATTTCATTTGTAGGGAATTTTCAGTGAGGATACTTCCTCTATCAATGTGAATTTCTAATTGTTCAGCAGTTTAATCTTAGAGAATTGCATAGAACACTGACAGGTTGAAAGGTTAAAGTCATACAGCCAATAAGTGTCGGAAACAAGATTTAAACCCAAGTCTTCCTGACTCCAAAGCCAGCTCTCTCTAACCACTCTCCCCCCCACCCCCCACCCCACCATGGCATCTTGTAGTTTTGTAATTTTCATAATAATCAGTATCTGTGAGATAGCAAATTAAAGATGAAAAGAAATTTGGTCCCTTAGATTAAGTACTTCTGTCACTAGACTTAATCGTTATTGCTTAGCACTGCTCCTGGCACAAGGTAGGTGTTTAATAAATGCTTACTGACTGACTGACTCATTTACTATACATCATCAAAGTATTTGTATGTACTTAAGCAAACATTGTTCATTTCCCCTCCTTTAAGTTTTAAGTTCACCTGGACTTTCTTCTGGGGCAAGGTTCTTAGCCTTTTCTTTCTGTCATAGATCCCTTTAGCTATCTGGCAAAGCCTATTGACCACTTCTTAGAACGATTTTAAATTACTGAAGCAAAATGAGTGAAAATATTTTTCCCTCTCATCCAAGTACATAAACTCCTGAACATTCTATCCATTAACCTTTTATTGACCTGTAGATTCGCAGTTAAAAACCCTCTTTCTAAAGTGAGCTATTAGTTGACACTAAACCTCTTAACATTAAAAAAAGATGATCATTCCATTTTGGTTTTATACCATAATCATTTCCCTTGTAACAGAGTTAGACATTTAAACAAAGCCAGCGTACAATGTTTCCATGCTCTATATCCATAATCTTCTTCCTCTCTACTTTGAATATGTTTGATCACTACTTCTCAGGGACTGAAATTGATCATTAAAATTCACCAGAGTTCCATTGCCTTTTATTATTGTTATTTTTTTTTGTAGTCATTATGACTATTGTTTTCTTGATTTTTTTTTTATTATTCATATAAATCTTTTCTTGTTAGGCTCATTCTTTATATTCATTATACCGTAATACATATGCATATACATACATATATTCATACACACATATATATATACATACAAACATACATACAAAACATATATATGTGTAAATAATTTTTTTATTCATTCCCAAATGAGTAGGTACCCATTTTGTTTCTTTTTTTTGTTGTTTTTGTTATGGCAAAGTGTTCTACTAGGATATTTTGTTATGTATATAGTATTTGGGATAGATTTCCATTAGTAGGATTCTTTGGTCAAAGGATATAAACACTTCAGTAACTCGTCTAGTATAATTTCAAATTATTTTCTAGAGCAACACTTTTGTTTCCCATCAAACCTTCCTTGCCCAAAGACAAGTCTGTCAGAGATAAATTCCTTTTAATTTCCTCCTATAAAGGCCCCATTTTCCTTTTGAGTTCCTTTGCTTAAGGATCCTCTGAAGACTTCTTACAACAGGGAAACATAAGTAGACTTAACTCAAACATTCCTTCACAACTGATAAATAGTCCCTAAACCCATTTGACTAATGCCAAAATTTCCCAAAATGGCTGAACTTCTTTTCTTTTTCTTGACCATCTCAACCTTATTAAACTACCTAGAATATATGTTTTCAACAATGAAAAAATGGTTTTCATCATGAGTTATATCATCATTTGGTATCCCTCTGGAAGCAGTTTAGAAAATAAAATTACCACCTTTAATATATACACAGTCGAATTTTTGCATTTACAAAATTGACTTGAATCAGTTATTTGTTTTATGGTTAGCACTCAGTTTTGGGAGGGCCTTAAGTTTTGCCTTCCCAGAAACCTTAGTATTCTCTACACATTTGAATAACACTAAACCTGTATGTAGAATCTTTGACCTTCTTTAAAAAATTTTAATGACAGCTGTAAATAACAGCTTGTAAAGAGTTTTGTGTATCAGAATACTTTTTTAAAAGCACATGAATTCTTGGGCCTCAGAGACCAGGACTTCCTGGGGTCTCAGACTTCCTGCTCTGAGATTATAAGTTACAAGGGAGGGGATGGATGCATTGGTAGAAGAAGTTCCTAACTGTGAGCTCCTTATAGCTGAGAAATCACGGGACTAGTTCTTATCTCATTTCATTGAAAAACAGTGATGTAAAAACTTAGATGTTAAAATATACTTCATGTCAGAATTGTTTTTGCATTACTCAAGACATTTTATTTATTTTTGTCAAAATTGCTTTCTTCATTTTATCACTTGCACTACTGGCCTCTTACTGAGATAACAGTTATATGTGCTTTTCAGATTTTGTACGAGACAGATTAGAGATCAATGTGCCATATTTGGCCAATACAGTATTTTTCATTGTAGACCTTCTACTTTGCTTATCAAAAAGAAAATAACCTAATTTTTCCCCCTTGTGAAAGTGGAGAATACCATAGTTTATTTTACTAAACAATGAATTCTCTTTCTTATAATGATAATAGCCATGAGACACTAGAATTAGAGCTTGAAGCCCTAGTCTAACTTTATTTTACATATGACATAGGATTTGAACCCAGTTCCTCTCACTTTTTCCTTTCTATTCAAGGCTGCTTTTTATTTCTTTGAACTTTAGGTTTTTGCCTTAAAAGCTCTAATGGTAGTAGCATTCGGTTTAGTTTTTTTTTGCCCTCCATTAATGAGTTTGTATTTAAAGAATATGATAAGAGGCTCTGTTTTGCTAGCATAAAAACACTCTCCTCCAGTATAGATTTCATTCATCTGTAACCTAGCAGAGATTCTTTCAGAACTGTAGCTGAAAAAATTTTATCACTCTGCAGCCAAGCTGGTAATGAGCTTCTCTTAATTTTGGCCTATCTTCACAGTCTTTGTAGTATGATAAAGCCTAACAAAGATTAGGATGAGACAGTGGAATCAAGCCACTTATATAGTGTTTTTTCAGATTATACAGCAACTTAATATATGTGTGTGTGTGTGTGTATTATTTTTTTTTCATGTTGAAGGGAGGTCATAAAGTTTAGAACTAAAAGTGACATTAGAGATTATTTGGTCTAACCTCAGTATTTTATGCTTAATCAAACTTTAGAGTTTTTAAAGTTTTTCCCTGCTATCTGGAGAAAAGTAAGTTGGGCTCCAGAGAGGTTCATTGATTTCCCATACTCACATAGGCAGTAACTGTCCCAGGTCTAAATTCAAAGTTCTTTCAGGAGATGTCTAATGTCAGATTTAGGAAACCACAAATTCATATTACCTTATGCTATGCTGTATTTTTTTATCTTTTTTTGTTACACATTTCCCAATTACGTTATAATCTACCTCAGTTGTTTGATATCTCTTCAGTAGCCAGTGATACGGTGTTTTGATTGCCGTGTCCCTTGTCTTGTACCTGTAACTTACTCAGAGCTGAGGATAGCTCAAGGAGGCTCTGGGAAACCAGTGATAGTATAGATAGTGGCAACTCTTGGGTGGACAAAGCTTAACTAAATCTATAGAAATGGATTAGAGTTTGCAAGGCCAGGTGAATGGGAAAGGGAGGGGCTTCATCGCTATAGCTGGTAGCTAAATTGCCAGGTTTTGTGGTAACATACTGCTCTATTTCTGTGTCTCTTTTTCAGGGTCATTGGAATTAGATACTCCATCACAACCAGTAAATAATCATCACGCTCATTCACATACACCTGTGGAGAGTAAGTTTGGGGGATTTATTTCATTGTGTTTGAAATTTCAGTATAGCTTAATTATGTAACCATGAAAATAGAAACCCATTCTAAAGCATTCATATTGCGAGTTTAGAAAAATTTTGCATAGCAATGAGCCATATACACTCTCATGGGAAACTAATGATCTTGCCTATTATTTCATTGCTTTTATTACCAGCCCACTTTTTGCCCTGGACATTAGCCACCCCACCCCATTCAAACTATTGCTCTGAGCCATCACAGAGGTAAAAGAACAGAACAGCATTTTGTTCTTCATCTCTCCCACCTCCGCTTAAATACTCATTTTTTACAGCAGAGTTCTGCAGCTTTGGAGTGAGTGGTCAAAGGGGACAGACGGATGTCTGCAAAGAGACTTGAGGCAAACAACTTGGGTTTCTTTCCTTCTTGGAAGTAGTTTGACAGAAAGAAAAGTGGCAGCACTCAAAGCACACTGGCCCCTCTGCTACTCCCTAAGTTCTGGTGAAATTGTACAGACAGAAGAAGGCGGGAGAGGCAGCCTCCAAGCCAGGGAAAACTCATGCTCAAGGCCCCATTCACTCCTGTCCTTGCTGTGTAACCCTGGGCAAGTCACTTCCTTCTCAGGACATAGCTCTGAGTGTAGAAGCTACAGAAAAGGTGATAGGTGACCTGCTGAGGCAGAGGAAGCTTCCTCACCTCCCTACACTAAGAATTTACAGGACCCATCAATCCCTTTTCTTACTATGACAGTACGATAAATTAGGCCAGAAAGCACACTTAAAATAACAGAGGAATAGTATGTTCTCTCGCTCTTTCTTATCTGTCAAGAAAAATGAGATGCTCTGTGTTTCGTGATCATCTCAATCAGTGAAGTAGCATTTTCATATTAGGCACTGAGGCTATAAAGATGAGGAACCGTCTGTGCCTTTGTGGGGCTTACAGTACTGTGATGGTTAGGGGCTTTGGGGGAGGAGGGACAGCAAGAAAATATAAAAGTGTGGGAAAACATTTTAAAATAGAACATGAAAAATTGAGGGGAGAGGGTGTGCATCAGGAATGGTTTCATTTAGAAAGTGGCACTTCTCCAATCTTTGAAGGAAACTAGTATAGCTTAATATTTTAAATGTATTCCAGGCATGAGTTAAAAGCCATTACAAAGGCACATTGATGGGAGATTCGCTATGTAGGAAGAAAACAGTAAGAAGACTAGGTTAGCTGGGCTGCAGTGTTCACTAAAGGGAGGAATAATTGGAAAGAAGGCTGGATAGGCAGATGGGGGCTACATTGTGAAATGTTAATCAGAGCAACTTCTCTTTGCCTCCTGCAGGTAATAGGGAGCCACTAGGGTTTAATTGAGTACCAGAATGACGTGTCAGGCCTATAATTTTAGGAAAATTACTTTGGTCACTCTCCTCCATGAGATTGGGCTGGGGAGAGACTTGAGTCAGGGAGGCCAGTTAGGAGCATGTTGCAATAATCCAGTTGGGAGGCTTTGAGAGTGTGATCTAAGACCATGGCTGAATGAAAAAAAATCCCTTCTGATCCTTATTCAAAGGTTACTTTCTGTGTGAAACCTTTTAAAAATCCTACCCACTGAGGTCTTGGGAACTTCTTCACTTCAGATCATCTTGTACCAACCTACGTATGTTCATAATAATAAAAGCTAACATTGACAGGCACTGTGCTAAGCACTTTATAATTATTATCACATTTGATCCTCACAAAAACCCTGAGAGATAGGTGCTATTATTATCCCCCTTTTACAGATGAGCAAACTGAAGCAAACAGAGGTTAAGTGACTTACCCAGGGTCAAACACCTATTACTTATCTGAGGCTGGATTTGAACTTGGGTACTCCTGACTCCTTGGCACTTTATCCTTTGCAACACCTAGATAACCCTAGTACATCTTATTTTTCCCCTTTCCACACTAGCTAATAAGACCCCAGATTAATAACTGTGCTGAAATAATTTAATCAAAGTTCTGTTTGAAAAGCTCTATTCCCACTTTCCCCAGCCATAGTTTTCCAAAATTTAAAAACCAAGTAATTCTTCATTCTTATTCAGAAAGGAAGTATAATCCAACTTCTCACCATACTACAACAGATCACATTCCTGAAAAGAAGTTTAAATCTGAAGCTCTTCTATCCACTCTTACATCAGATGCCTCTAAAGAAAATACACCAGGTAATTTAAATTTCTTAAGTGTAATTTAAGAAATTTCTCCCAATTTATTTTAAAATTGAATTAAAGAAAAAATAGCATTCTAGACAGGTTTGACTCTGTTTTTAAAAATGCCATGTTTACATGTTATTACTGGAAAGAAAACATAAAAATTTTATTCTCCTTGGAATTCCATGGCACTTTGCTTAGTCGACCCAGTTTATCGTGACTTTCTTTTAATTAAGCAGTATTGGCTTTAAATTTATGGATTACTATCTGAATGGAGAAAGAATCTCTTTTATCTCACTAAAATTATATTTTCTCCAATTCTACTTGTGTTTTAATTTCATCTAGGTTGCCGAAATAGTAATTCTTCAACTTCTTCTAACAATGCTTACAATGTGAATTCTTCTCAACCATTGGCATCCTATAACATCGGCTCATTATCTTCAGGAACTGGAGCCGGGGCAATTACAATGGCAGCAGCTCAAGCAGTTCAAGCCACAGCCCAGGTAAAAGACAGTTAGATACAGGGGCAGAGCAGGTTGTTTTGTTTTGCCAGTCTGTGTGTAACCCTAACAAATATAATAAAACACGGAAAAGGTAGAACTCTTTTAAATGAGATATCAGGTTCACATTAATTAATTTGAAATAGTTTATTCTTAGGTAAAATTAGTAAATGAATCTTGTAGTGTAAACCAATCCTAATTACAGATTTGGAGATTGTAAGGTGATGAAAGGAAAAGCTACTGGGATTGCACTTTGGCTTTTGTACCCTTTTTATCCTCTTGGGTTTTTTTCTCTAGTTTTGAGGTTGTACATCTCATTACAGATATTGGCACATTTGCTTAGCTTAGAGTATTCATACTTTTTTCTAGAGCCTCTGGTAAGAAGATAAGAACATATTTTTCATAACTCATTAATGCCTACTTTTTAATGTTCTGATGCAGTAATTAAATCAAAGGAAATAATATATTTTATTTATATTTTAATAGCATTAATATTTATACTTAAATATATTTTATTATTTGCTTTTTAAAAATCTTTGTAAATATCAAGACTACATACTCTAATACAACAAATATCTTTTTAGATGAAGGAAGGTAGAAGAACATCAAGTTTAAAGGCTAGCTATGAAGCTTTTAAGAATAATGACTTTCAGCTTGGAAGGGAATTTTCATTAGCCAGGGAATCAACTGGCTATTCTTCATCAGCATTGGCATCTACGTTAACTCAGACTATAAGTTCAGCAGCAACAGACTCACGGAGTGGTCGAAAAAGCAAGTAAGTTTTTTTATTTTGTTTCTTTGACCTATTTATTTAAAATAAATCCCCTAAATCACCCTTTCTGGGGAGCATTCATCCTGTTCTTCATTTTTAAATAATAATATAGATTACAGAGGTACTTGGCAAGAATAATCAGTAGAGTTAAGGCAAGTTGGGATTATTGCATAACTGGTTCCTATTCCTCCAAGGTGATGACATTTAGGGGTGGGATATATTTTGGGCCTCCCAATGGAAATGTCCTAAAGGCCATTGGAAATGGGTCTAGAATTTGAGAGAGAAGTCAGTATTGGAGATGAATGCAAGCCAAGAGGTCAGTCTTAGTGAATAATAGGGATATGTGTGAATAAGAGAAGGGAGAATTAGATGATACTAATGAGGCTGAAAAGTTTTTAAAGAATGGAGATGGGGAGCTGAGGGAGTTTATATTAGATAGCCTCAGCCTTCTCAGTAAAGTAGGAAGTTAGGTCACCAATAACTTAGCAACCATAAAGGCAACTCAGTAATCATAAACAACTTTCCAGGAGTCTTTGTCACATCTTTTCTTCCCATTCTACAAAATTTTCATTCTTATATTTAAAACATTAAAAAATTGTATAGTAAAAGTAAGCACTAAGTTATATAATTGAATTCTATACTTTCAGGCACCTCTATAGACATTTTTTAGTTTATTTTTCCTGGATGGTCTAAAAAAAAAACTGTTACTATTTTTCAGAAACAACAACAAGTCTTCAAGCCAGCAGTCATCATCTTCCTCTTCTTCTTCCTCTTTGTCATCATGTTCCTCATCCTCGGCATTAGCACAAGAACTGTCTCAACAAACAACAGCAATACCAGAGTCTGATTCAAACAACCAAGTTGATTGGACTTATGATCCAAATGAACCACGTTACTGTATTTGTAATCAGGTAAATAAATGGCCAGTATGCTCTTAATCCAGATAAAATGAAAAAACAAAACCAACTTTAAAAACTATTTCATTTTTTAAAAGCTTGCCCTTCTCCCTTTTTGTCATTTCCCTGAAAGATTCTAGGTGATGCAATTGGTTCTGGAATGTAATGTAGGATCTAATACATAGGTATAACTATGTAAGTAGAAGGTATGAAATTACACACCAAGAGAAATGAGTTGGTAATTTGAGGCAAGGAATTTCTTTTTTAAAGAAAATAACATTCGTATTCACCCTTTCATGAGCTTTCTGGGAAAATTCCAGAAGCAAATATACTTAATTGGATACTTGCTGTTTTTATTTTGCTTATTCTTCATTTCTTAAATGGAAGAAGAGACTAGCTTCTGAAAGTGTAGAAAATACCATAATTAGAAGTTCCTTTGTTGAATATTCAGTTACTTAGTCTGAAACTTTAGCAGGGAGAAATAAGGACTTTTTACTTGTCAAAAAAAAAAGTAACAAACCTTAATAATGTTCTACTTTATACATTGTAAATGCATTCATTATGTGATGTCTACTCACTACAATTTTCATCAGCTTATTAAATGTTCTATTTTACTTAATCTCTGCATATGGATTAACAATGGGAACTAGGAATCTATAACATTCATACTTATACAGTGGGAGCAGTTATTTTCTAAGTTCTATGCACAAAGTGGTGCATTGTGGTCCAATGCAGAAACTAAGGAAAGGGGTGTATTTGGCCTAATTCTTCCATCTCATTTCTTTTCTCCAAAAGATCTACTTTCCTTTCCATTTTCTTCACTTGTTTGTTTCTTTAAACCAGTATTCTTCCTCCTTGACCTTTTAGAATAAAACAAAATTTCATTCCTTTTCTTAATCTTCTGTGCCAGGCATAAGCACACAACATTTTGGAATTTTTTTTAAGGTTTCTTACTATTAGTAACTTTGTTCTTTGATACTTTGATGGATACCTAATCTTACTGATGTGCAGATTCTTCCATCAGTTCAGGTCAAAAATCCTTCTACTCTTAATTCAGGGCAATTCTGCTCTGTGTTTTCCCACAAGTCATCCATAAATGATCTAGCTAGTGTACTGGAAGCCTTTTTCTAGTATTAAAAATATATGTTTGGGTTACTATGATAGGACTTGAATTGCCCATCTGTTATTCTTGATTCTTACTACATGAACAACCCATCTCACTTTTAGGTCATAAAAATCCTTGATGATTGTTTATATCGTTTCTAGTTATGAGAAATAAAAATGCCTATTTGGACTAAATGAATTTTTTTTGTTGACTCTCTAGTCACATGATTTTAAGGTCATGGTTTTCTATGATTTTCAGCCAGGTAATATCTTTTGAATAACATTGGCATTTCAAATATAGGTTAATAGTTTAGAGTGGGCTTTTCTAATATTAAACAACTTGGAATGATTAAAAAGTTCTATATTTTCCCAGGTTTAATCTAACCTTTGTGCTTAGCTCATTGTCCAACTGGAATCTCTGCCTAAAATGTATAAACTAATAGATTTAGGTAATGGGCTACTTGTCTAATTGTGTATCAGCATATAGACAATATGTATTCTCCATCTATTTTTTTCCATGTTCATTGCTAGATTTTTTTTCATAATCGTAGATTTCATAAGAGGTCCTGTTCTATTCTAGTGTACAGTGCAAATAAGTAGAAAATCATCCATAAATGGGAGCATCTGAGGTACCTTGCCATATATAAAAATTCCTCTTTTGCTGGGATTTTGTATGAAGCATTCTCTATTAGAGCAATACGAACATATTTTCCCAAGCATATGCTCCAAGTTTTGTTGTTCATTGTTTATGGTTGAACAGTTACCTCATCAGATACATTTATTATAGAATTTTACACATTACTAGGTCACAAGTGGGAGATACTTAGGTGGAGGAAAGTCTTTAAAACTTTCACCCTATCAAGTTTAATACTTTTATTTATTTGCTTGTTTGTTTTGGTGACCAGCAAACAAGCAATGGGATTTTTTAATATCTAAATTTATTAGTTTTGTAACTGAAGATACAATTCCCTATAAGGAATTATCTGTGGAAGCCTGATCTCTTCTTATATTTTCATGAGGGACTCTTGATGTATAAATCATCCTCAAAAAGGTTTCATAGAGATAGAAAAGTAGCTATTGTGGGTTGATATTGCTAATATCTTCACTGTATTCTCATTTTGGTAGTTTATCTATGGCCTTTCCTATTATTTTGTAGTATGACTGCTTTGGGATCTTGAAAACTGATTTCTGAGTTCCACTAAAATTGTGTTACTTGAAGACTGGCTTTCTTATATATTTATTCAGGTCTAATTGTCCTTCCTGACTTTATCTCCATAAGTATTATTTTCACTTGATCACATAGCACATCAGTTACTGAAATGCAAATGTTCACTTTTGATGGTTTCATTTACCAAAGAAGTAGATAACTTTAGAAATGCTGATAGATGTTTTCTACTCCCCATCTATTTATTGTACTCGTTTCATCTTTGAATACCTAAATATAATCTGATTTGATTTAGTCTCATACTAAGCTTTTCTACAGGCCAATTTTCCCTTCAAAAAAAACCTCTGAGGTTTCTGGGCATCTCCTCATGCCAACTTTTGCAATGTTTAAACCTCTCTTAGAAACAGTAATTATCAGTCAGTATAATTTCTCCTTTTTTTTTTTTTTTGACTTGTTTAAATAGGTCAAGTGAAAGATTTTATATTTACATTCAATGTATAATATTCTTATCCTTTTATTTCATTGAGTGCTTTTGTTGCTATTTGTTCCAACCCACAATTAATTTTATAGGACACAAAATGGTAAATTCTTAATGACTTCCATATCAACAGCTAAGCATTTCCTTGTCAAGATAGATGTAGTCAGTTTCATTTTTTGTGAGAATGTCTGATGCTCAGGACATTCCATCCAACTCCCTTCTTAAAGAAACTCGGATATGCAGGTGGGAAGTTTCTGAACAATCTACTAGCCTTTGGCCTTTTTCATTTCTTAATTCCAAACTTTATTTTCAGAAATATTTTTCACCATCTTACCTATGCATAATCTTGCATCAAAGTCATAGAGTATCAGGGCATGTGTTGCTTTTGTTAAATAATTTTGTCCAATTCTTTGTAAATTTCTTACTACTTCACCTACTGTAATAAATGTTAGTTTATAAACTGGAATTATCCTCATGGTAATCTGTATATTTATGCTCATTTAAGTACCTCAGTGTACCATAAAATGTTTTTATTATGACTTTGAGCACACAATGAAACCATATCTATTAACTCCTTTATCCACCTCTCTACTGAGAACTTTTGAGCCATATTTCTATTGAACTATAAATACTTTCTTTTCATTTTGTTTACAGTAAAGATGTTTACAAGATGAGTTTCTCCATTGATATGTCAACTCGTTAGTTATTAGACAAAGATCTTTTTTTAATAATAGGAGTTATACTAGTATTGTGTTTATAGATGATTTAAAAACTCATTCTTAGCATTTGATCCTTGCTTTTCTGCTACTTTTCCATGACTAATACAGATGTGGAGATCTGGGCTTTTTGTCTTTTTATCAGTCTCACAGGTCATCCTGGCCAAAAGAATTCATCATCATTTGGTGACCACCCATTTTGTGATGATCTTCTTTGTGCTTAACTAAGTTGATCTTCAGACAAGTAAATAGACTTATCTTATTAGGACTATGTTCAAATCCTTTCCAACCTTGTTGTGCTGGTAGTAGTGTGAAGGTAATCTTCATTGGAAAGTTTAAAAGTTTCTCCTCTGTTTATTTCCCTGTCTCCTCTTTCCCCCCTCTCTCCCTACACCAAGGCAGTAATAGGTCTTTGTGTACCCTAACGATTGAAATTCACATAAATTTGAAAAGAACCACATTATTAGGCTTTCCTGGGCAATTTCATCATTGGAACTGGAGAGAGTAGAAGGACCTGCAAAGATGAGTTGTGAGGAGCTCTAGGGGGTTGTAAGGAGAATGAGAGGGAGTTGTTGGGAAAAGCAGAAAGGTAATAAAAAGAATCTTCCCTTATTGATGTTATTCCTACCTCTTCCTCATCAACCAGCTCTGAGGTAAGGTGAAATGCAAAGCATAGGTTGGAATGAATAGTTTCAGGTAGCAGTAGGCTAAGAGATTTTGGAAAGAGGAAAATCTCAAGCCATGGCAGTGAAGGCAGAGGGGGAAGGGTGGCCATTTATATATAAGAATTACATGTAATTATATGTAAGAATTATGTTTAAGAAGCATATGTCAGGGATCCAAGGGTTAAGTATATCTTGAACACTCAGAGTTTTTTGGTTAGGTTATTTGTTAAATATTCACATTCTTTTTTTTTTTTCATTAGGTATCTTATGGTGAAATGGTAGGATGTGATAACCAAGATGTAAGTATCAAAATTACATATAGTGGGATGATAAGAAAATATAGGCTTTTTTTATTTGAAATTTATCTTATAGTTCTGTAACATAATCTCAAAATTGTATTTATATACCAGAGAAACAAATTTTTGTTTGTTTTTAATTTGAGGTCAAGGAAATTGAAATCAAGCATCAAGCATTGATTAAATGCCTACTATGTGACAGGAGTGGTGCTAGGCACTGAGATTATATGAACAAAAGGGGAAAACCCTTACCTTACATCCTATTGGGGAAGAAAAAGCATGTACATTTATAGGTGTATACAAATTAGGTAATTTTGTTCATGTGTGGGAAAGGCTGTACAGTCTTATAAGTTTATTATGGTTGCTGATGGATGCTTTTGTAATGTTGGACCATTCCAAAAGTAAATAGTGCCCCTAAAATTTACTCATTTTAAAAATATAATACTGGGTTTATAACTTCTGACATGTAGTATCTTTCCGTAGTTTTCATAGATGAAAATTTGACACCTCTTTCTCCCAAAAGAAAAATATATTTAACTGTATCCAGGATATATTTTATTACAACAGATTTAGAACCTTGAAAAGGCATGCTTTAGAGAGTGTGTGAGCAAATTGTGGATATCTTTGAATTATGTTCCTATCCCATTATTCAAATTACCATCTGTAAGACAGTGGCATACTCTATTAAAGATGATGAATGTTAAATGTTTGTTGTCTAATTTATATAAGACATTTGGCATATAAAGATGGATACCACACAGACCTTGTACTCAAGGAGGTTCCAAACATAGGGAGTAGGAAATAGAAGTTATTTGTTGATTTATTTTTTTAAGATTTTTGGAAAGGAATCAGTCATTTCCATAAGAAGGAAGCCTATGTTAGATTTGGTTTCATTAAATGCTGAGATGATGATATTTATTATCTTGCCATTTTTGTTCTGTATCTATATTCACGTCATTCTTCTTGTCTTTTAATATTAATTGACTATTGTCAGATCATTGAATTTTATAAAAGTGACAAAGAGAAAAAGTTAAGTGATCATATTCACAGAAATCCTAATAATAAATTCAATTTTGAAATGTAGAAGACAGATTAAGGTTAAAAGGAAAACGATGGTTTTGCTTTTAAGTTTTGTTGTATCTCATCATCCTTTTAGTGTCTCAGAGAGTAAGGAGCAGGCTGGGAGGGCACTAACAACATTTCTGCATAAGAGAAACCAGAATCACTTACTTAGCTGTGAGTGGGTTCTGCTAGAATTTTATTACACTATTTTTAAAAGGGCACTGAAAAACTCTTGTTTGAGCAGTTGGTAAAGGTAATTAGCACTACCTTTGTGTGACATACTAACTAGCTCCTCCTTTGCTCCATGTATACCTTATTTCTTCTCTTAAAGTTTTTTTTTTTTTTAATACTTGTGCAGCAGTATAACTACAAAAGACTTTGGCTTCTTGTATATATAAAAGAAGTTATCTGTGAGCATTATAAACACACAAAATAGATAAATGCTTTATGTGTAACATGTTTCCACACTTGTGGTGGGATTTGGAATAAGGCATTTAAAATGTATTTATCTTGTATACAAGATATCGCTTAGGTTCTCTTTTAGCCTTTGGTGGGTCATGTACCAATTTTTCAACTTAATGAAATAGAGTGAATTGCTAATTTGAAATATTTCAATTATGAATAAAATATGCTTATCAGAAGTCAGATTCTTTTTTCTCATTTGTAAAATGAGGGGGCAAGACTACATCTCAGAATAGAATAATACTAAAGCCCTTTTTTTAAGTATAAAGAACTATGTGTATTTTAACTGTTTTATAAATGTAGATACACACAACCCCATAGCACTACAACAATAATTAAAATATTCTCTCAAGGTGTTAAAGACTTGTTGACATTTTGTTTTCTAGTGCCCTATAGAGTGGTTCCATTATGGGTGTGTTGGATTGACGGAAGCACCAAAAGGAAAATGGTACTGTCCACAGTGTACTGCTGCAATGAAGAGAAGAGGCAGTAGACATAAATAAGCTTGGGCAAAACTTCATGCAAAGCATTTTATACGGGACCTAAACAACAAACCACATTTCCTGGCAACCACTTAAAGGATTAATATAGGCAGTCCTATAAGAACTTGGAACTATTAATTTTATTAGTTGTGTTTTAATAATGTAAGTAAATTATTTATGCACTCCCAGTGTGCTATAAATACTATTCCAGTTAGCCTTGGATTATTTCAGTGGCCAACATATGCAGACATTTGTACTCTCCAGCCATTTTCTCAAAGTAATGGGCATTCTATTATTTAATCTTCAAAGAATTCCAACGATGAAGATTTTAAGAAAAGTATTTTATATTCAACAGGTATATTCTGCTGCATGTACTGTACTCCAGAGCTGTTATGTAACACTATGTATATAACTGGTTGCAAAAAAAAAAGTCAGTGCTTCTAAAAAGACTTTAAGATAATGGTTTTTAAATGCCTTTATAGCTTTGTTTCTTTGTGAAACTAAATTCAGCAGGCTGAAGAAAATGGTTCATGTATAAAGTGGGCTGGTGTCCTCTAGAGTACTTGGGTACATAAACAGAAACTCCTGTAGAGTAAAAACTAATTTGTGCCATTAGTCTTTATATGTTTCTGCATCAAAATAGGATGCAGTTCATGAGGGTGGGGTGGGTGGGGCTTGAGGGAAAAGGGTGTTAAAAGTGATAAATTTTTATACCAAATGTGTTTATTTTTTTGTGCAAGTAATCCTTAAAAATTGGAATTGTATTAGGTGTTAAAATAAAATTTTTTTAAAATTACTTGTATTTATATTTTACACACTTAACAAATAATAGCAAAAATTTCTAAAGCCCAGATCACCTTTCACCTTTCTCATTTTATCTAAAAAGATCAGGGTCCCATGCTATACAGACTGTTCTGTGATTTCTTTAGTATTGTTTGCAATTTGTGATGTGAACATAAAGAAAAAACCTTTTTAATATAAATTTTCAATGCAAATTTATTTTTTTAGGCATACCCTTTTACTTCAGTGTATAAGGGAAAACAGAGAAGTATAATTACATTATATAAAATAAAACTGGTTATTATAAAATATTTGCTTTAAGGCAAAATAAATAACTGAATAGACTGCAGACCTCTGAATTAAATTACAATTAGGCTCTATTTTTTATTTTCCTCCAGGTTAGCGCGGCAGCTAAGTCACAATTCAGTGCTCTGGGCCTTAGTTTCCTATTTATAAAAACCAGAGTGACTGTCACTACAGCATTTGTAAACGTCTATAAAAATATTGAATTTTTGTTCCATAGGTGCTATTGAAATTCTAAATTTTGCAATGAGCAGGTTTTGATGGAAGTTTCTGATCAGCCGATAAATTTTTAAGATCCTTAATGTTTCTTTTTCGGATACATATTGAAAGCTTCATGAGCCCATCAGATTTCATCTTCAATCAAAACCACTATATAAGCCTATATAGAAAGCCTCTCAGAAAATAGCGCAAGTTCTATGCAATGCTATCCAAGGGGGCTGGACTAGATGATCTCTTAAGGACCCTTCAGGCACTAAGATTCTGAGCTGTCATTTCTCTCAACCATATTGTAACATAAAAACAAGTTAGACTTCTTTTTAAGTGAGCACCAATGACGCCTTTAACTGTTAGCTTATTTCTAAAGCCTCTAGAAAGCTACATTAAAAATAATCATTAGTTATTAGCATATTGTCTAAATATGCTGCTGAATTACATAATATACTCCTTCCCCTGGTGCAGCATGACTTTCTCCCGCTCAGTCGTCTAACTATAATTAGTCCAAGATAAAAGTCTTTTATAGCATCATTTTCAGCACTGTCTTGGCTTCTGAGCTAGGAATATGCTTAATTGCTGCTGGAGCCACTTTCAACATATGGATTTCGTTAAGTCCATTTTGATTTTTGCCATTGGAAGAA
Organism: Gracilinanus agilis; assembly: GCF_016433145.1. Classification (NCBI taxonomy): domain Eukaryota; kingdom Metazoa; phylum Chordata; class Mammalia; order Didelphimorphia; family Didelphidae; genus Gracilinanus; species Gracilinanus agilis. The sequence continues at coordinate 132,777,531 of NC_058134.1, read as the reverse complement.
AATTACACGTTGACAAGGGTTTAAACTGAAACTAAATATTTTATAATATATACATATATATATATATAGTGGTAAACCAAAATTTTGTGAAATCGATAAGTAATGGATAAAATGTTTTTAAAGCCTGCCACAAATAATTGGGCCACTTATGGAGCAGCTACCTCATCCCAGAAAATATGGCCAACTTTTAATATTGTCTGTGATGTATATGCCAAGGGCCACAGTGAGGGCACTTGGTTTTATAAAATGCACATTCAGAATCTTTGTTGTACATGTGATAATTGGTATCACAAAAAAAAATCCAAATGTGTGGTGGGTTCACAATCTATAGGTGGTGAAAATTGAGGCCTTACTTCTGTGGAGTGTGTATTAAAATGTTCATGGCAACACATTTGAAGCAATAAATGGCTTAATTAAATGCCTAAATGAAACTGAGTGTTTGATAACCATAAACTCAATTGTTTGAAAGGTAGTTTTATGCTGTGTAGCCATCTTTCCCTTAAAAAGAAAACTGAAGTCTCACTGAACCAAACATTTATTATGTATGTATGCTTTTTGTTGTCACCTCCTTAGGTTTTTGTGCTACATGAAATTTGCATTTGGTATTTGATCATATTTGGGATACTGGGAGTCAAGCATTTTTAAACACTACAGTCATTGCATTTTCCTATTTATTTGTCATAAATATATCAGTTTTTTTAAGTTGTTATGTTTTACTAATCTTAGCATCCAGCCACACTTCCATATTCTAGAAGCTTCCATTGTGATTAAGAACATAGTCTAAATAATATGGGAACTTTTAAAAGTGGGCTTCTTGATGAGAATTTGTATTGTAGTATTGACTTACTCTTCTGTGCTTTAAGCATACAAATTTGTGGTATTTCTCATTTAAAATAATTTCATGCTAGAGAACAAAGAAATAATTAGCTACAGTTTTAAAGTCATTTTTCTTCCTGAAATTTTGTCATTTTTGAGAGCATTTTTTAATATGTTCTTTCCTTGAAACCCATTGACCTACAATAAGAGCTCTTCAGTGATGTGAGGACCAATAATAGCTCTTGCAAAACTAACTACTTTTTTTTTTTCATGGTTTAAAATAGAAGGCATTGTGGTACAGTAGAAAGTGTTCATTTTGGAGTTGGAAGGCCTGTGTCCAGATTCTGCCTCTTGACTCCTCACAGCAATAATGCTGTATTACCTTTGATAAATCACTTAACTTTCCTGAGGAGTCTGATTCCTCATCTACAAATAAGAGATTGAACGGTAAGACTTCTGAGGTCCCTTCCTGCTCTAAATCTGTGGTAGATTAAGAGAACTCTATGGTTAACCTAAATATTAGCAAAGCATACAACAAGTATAGACAAGATGGAGCAATGTGCAGTTTCTCACTGGTAGGTAGATTTCCTACTGGCTGGATTATTTTATGGCTCAGTGTCCCCAGAAGCTGGCAATACTCTAGGACAGAATTGTCTAGCACAGAGCCTCAGCAGCCTGAGCCAGCTCAAAACAGAACTGGGAAAAATAGAAAGATAGAAAACATCACATTTTAGGTCAACACGAGATCCGCAGGGAGTCTTATGTACAGAGGAATGGTCCCATTTCTATTTGAATTTGACACCTCTGCATTACTCCAACCACCATCTTTGGCCCTGGGCTGGGTAACATTCTTAATCAGGAATTTTGATTAAAGAGTAGATGGCATGCCAGAATTGTAGGTGGCGGAAAGCTGAGAGGAATAACTGACGTAAGATTTTTTAGAGTCCCCAATAGTTTAATTACTTCTAAGCCTTCTCGCTCAATGGAACATCAGCCCCTCATCACCAACTGCCTTTTGGACATTTTCCCATTAGATCTTCTATAGACATCTCAGCCACACAGGTCTAAAACAGAGCTCATTTACTTTCCTCCAAACCCATTTCTCTTCTGAACTGCCTCATTTCTGTCCAGGGAACCGTGCCCTACTGGTCATCTGGCACACGTACTTGGTGTCTTTTTCAATTCATCTTCACCTTTTTTTATTGGGTTTGACAAGTTTTGTTGATTGTGCTTCCACAATGTCTCTCCTAGTTGTCCCTTACTCTCACACAGTGTCCATTCTGAATTCTGGGCATGACCCCTCAATAGGGCGATTGCTATAGCCTCCTCCCTGGGCTCCCCACTTCCTGTGCCCCTCTCCATTCCATCCTCATAGATGCTAATGCGAGTCCTGAAGCCCACATCTAACAGTCACTGCCCTTCATGAACTCTTAATGGCTTCCTGTTCCTTCTTTTTTAGAGACAAATGTGTTTGACATGGAAAGCCTCACAAGTCAGCCTGAACCTATCCTTCCAGGCTTATACATCCATCATTCTTCTCATATGCCAGCCAGGCCACTCAAAATGTTCCTTATCAATAACATTCCATTAAGATGAAATTTATTAGAAATAAATACAAAGTCCTACTAGGGTTAAAACTCCCCAACATTTTTACAGGTACAACCTGCATGTCTAGCTGGTCTGAAAAGTATCCAGAAGGCTTTAGTGCATTGAAAACAACATGATTTAACTCTGTGGCACAGCTACCCCCCAAAAGCTACCTAACACTCTAGAAGCTGCTCTACAATCTAGGACTATAAGGATGAGGGTGCTCTCTGACCAGCGTCTTGCCAAATCTGGTGCATTTCAGAAAGGACATTGCTCAGCATGAGGGTGCAAGAGAAGAGGGTCCTGCAGAAAGAGCTAGAAGAGCCTGGAGGGGTCTTCTATGCCAATCCTCTGATTTTACAGAGGAGGACGCCAAAGCCCAGAGACCAGAGACCTTAATCTGCCTGAGCTCACACATGACAGAGCCAGAGTTGCGACTCAATTGCAAATATTCCTCTTCCAAATACTGTGATGTTTCCACTACACCCTACACAATCAGAATAGCAAAGGGCTTTAGCATGGTCACTGAATAAATGAGAAAAAAACATGCATTAAGCACTTCTATGTGCTTGGATACAAACAAAAAACCCAAGACAACTAATCTTTACTTATTAGGAACTCACATTCTTATTTTGGGGATGCAACACATAGAAAGTTTAGCAGCAGGGCATATGGAAGTCTCTTGAGCTCTCAAGGGTGGTATTGGGCAGAAGGAAGTGTGGGATCCTCAGGTCACAGTAACTTGGCATAATCTTGCTGAGGGACTACGGGGCACAAAGGCTAGGTCTGGGTAACAAAATCATTCAGATTGCATTTAGTTCTGGTGTGAGGCATCAATGAGAAACCCAAACAAAGCCAACCAAAAGCAGCATTTCTGATAGAGCATTTGTTCTGAAACTACCCTATCACCATAAGGTTTCCTTTGAGAACCCCAAGAATAACAGAAATAGAGCCTGTGGTCATAAATCAGTAATTATAGGTCTTGCCATTTAAGTCACGAAGATGTGGACAACTGAAACACATCATAATTGTGAATGATGACTTCTGGGTTAAGATGGCCGCAGAATAGAACAGGGTGCTTTACTCTCCTCACTACCAACTGCCAGCATACCTGCAAAGGACAAAAAAAAGTCTGAAAGAAGGGACTCCGTAGTAGAGTGCAGTATCTAAGGTATATGGGATTTGGTCACTTTCATGTGATAAGGGGAGGAAATAGCTCCCATCAAAGTGCGAGCTGATCAACCCTTCCCCACACCATCCACCATACTAGAGTCAGAGGCTGTGTACCAGAGTTAGATTGAGTGGGGGTACAAAATCTAGCTTCTTGGCAGCTAATTGGGACCAGTGGGAGCTTGCCCCTGAGAGCAGCAAGACTTGAGACCCCAGGAGGCTGGAGAGCGTAGACCCTGGACACGGGAGTTGGGCTGAGAGAGGCAGTGGACAGTGGAAGAAGCTCAGTAGGCTGAGACTCAAGGGAAAACCTCAGGTGGAGGAGCAAGCATGGGCCTATCTCCAGGCTCAGGATAGCTGACTAGGACCACGGGGACTTGACCCTGAAAACAGCTAGACCAGAGAGCCTAGGAGTTTGGGGAGCACAGACCTTGGGTGCAAGAGTGAGGCTGAGAGGGGCTGCAGACTGCAGAGGCCTAGCAGACAGTGGAAGCCAGGAGACTCACAAAGCAGCCTCAGGCAAAAACTGCTCATTAACTCCATACACAGAGAGGCAGTTTTCCTTACTCAGACTTCTGGCTGAGAAATCATAATGATGCCAAGCAAGGCCCAAGAAATAACCACCAAAAAGACCAAGAAAAAAGCTTGATAACTTTTGCACAGGAAAAAAAAAAACAAAACAAAACAAACAAACAAAAAAACCAGAAAACAGAGGAGGACAAACAATTACAGATATCCAAACCTTCCCCCAAAAAAGAAAATTGGTCTTAGGCTCTTGAAGAGTTCAAATATGAGGTCATGAGAAAGATGGAAGAGATCTGGCAAGAAAATAACAGTTTAAAAGGCAGAATTTCACAATTGGAAATTGAGGTTCAGCAGTCAAATGAAATGAAAAGCAAATTGAAGACCAGAAATGACCAGCTGGAAGCCATGAAGAGCCAGATAGATGAGATTGAAAAGGAAAATCAAAAAAGGATAGCCGAAAACCAGTCTTTAAAGTCTAAAATTGGGCAAGTAGAAGCCAATGATCCCACAAGACAGCAAGAATTAATAAAGCAAAGTCAAAAGACTGACAAAATAGAAGGAAATGTGAAATATCTCAATAAGAAGATAACAGATCAAGAAAACAGGTCTAGAAGAGACAACTTGAGAATTATTGGTCTTCTGGAAAAATCAGAGACAAATAGGAATCTAGATATCATACTACCAGAAATAATACAAGAAAATTGCCCTGATGTCCTTGAAAAAGAGGGCAAAATAGACATTAAAAGACCCATAGAACACCCGCTACACTAAATTCTCAGAAGATAACCCCTAGGAATTTAATAGCCAAATTCAAAAGCTTTTAAGTTAAGGAGAAAATATTACAAGAAGCCAGAAAGAGACAATTCAGATATTAAGGAACACCAATCAGGATTACACAGGATCTGGCAGCCTCCACACTATAAGACCCCAAGGTTTGAACATGATATTCAGAAAGGCAAGAGAATTGGATCTACAACCAAGGATCACCTACCCATCAAAACTGACTATATCCTTCCAGGGGAAAGTTTGGGCATTCAACAAGATAGAAGATTTCCAAGTATTTGCACAGAAAAGACCAGGACTAAATGGTAAGTTTGATATCCAACCACAAAAACAAGAGAAACATGAAAAGGTAAATAAGAAAAAGAGGGGAAAGAAAGAAAACTCATCTTTAAATTGCCTTTTTTAGGGCTTCAATAAGATCAAATTATTTGTATACCTATATGGAGAAATATTATGTGTAATTCTAAAAAATTGTACTCACTATTATAGTAATTAGAAGAATTAGTCATAAGGAGAGATTAGAATACTAAATGGTCGAAGATGAAATGGGGGGAAAGTGTATGTGGTGGGGAATAGAAGATGGCACCAAGAGTAACTTGAAGGAATAAGAAAAATAGGATAATCTATACCAAACAAAGAGAGCATGGGAAGGGGAGGGGATGAATACCATTATAAGAAGGAGAGGAAGGGAGAGTTAATAGAAAATACTTAAATCTTACTCTCAGCAGAATTTTTCCTGAGAGGGAAGAGTAGCTAGATCCATTAGAATATCAAATTCTATCTAATTCTATGGATAAAGTCAGACCAAGGTGGGTAGTGGGGTGAGAAATTCTTAAAGGGAGGAGAATAAAGCAGGGACAGAATTTATTAGGCCTTAATAAATTATAAGAGGGGAAGAGATGGGGAAGAAAGGGCAGTAAAGCAAGGGAAGGGACAAGGGGGGACTGATTTAAAACAAACCACTGGTTTAAAAGGAAATAACATAAGAAGAAGGGGTAGAACTAGGAGAGGATACCAAAATGTTAGGGAATACACAGCTGATAATTATATCCCTGAATGTGAATGGTATGAACTCCCTAATAAAACAGAAGCAAATAGCAGAGTGGATTAGAAAACAAAATCCTACCATATGTTGTCTATAAGAAACACACATAAAGCAGGTGGACATACACAGGGTTAAGGTAAATGGATGGAGCAAAAACTTTTGGGCTTCAAATGAGAAAAATAAGGGAGGAGAAGCAATCATGATTTCTAATAAAGCCAAAGTAAAAATAGATCTGATTAAAAGAGATAGGGAAGATAATTACATCCTGATAAAAGGCAGTATAGATAATGAGGAACTAAAAGTACTCAACATGTATGCACAAAATGGTATAGCATTCAAATTTCTAAAGGAGAAACTGGCAGAGCTCAAGAAGGAAATAGATAATAAAACTATACTAGTGGGAGATCTAAATATTCCTCTATCAGATCTAGATAAATCAAACAAAAAAATAAATAAGAAAGAGATAAGAGAGATGAATGAAATCCTAGAAAAATTAGATTTAATAGACATGTGGAGAAAAATAAATAGGGACAAAAAGGAATACACCTTCTTTTCAGCTGCACATGGCACATTTACAAGGATTGACCATGTATACTAGGGCATAGAAACATGGCAAACAAATACAAAAGAGCAGAAATAATAAATGTAACCTTTTCAGATCATAATGCAATAAAAATAATCAGTAAGGGCACATGGACAGGCAAATCAAAAACTAATTGGAAATTAAATAATATGATTCTCCAAAATCAGATAGTAAAAGAACAAATCATAGAAACAATAATTTCATTGAAGGGAATGACAGTGATGAGACATCCTACCAAACTCTGTGGGATGCAGCTAAGGCAGTACTCGGGGGAAATTGCAATAATAACAAATTAGAGAGGGCAAAAATCAATGAACTGGGCATGCAAATCAAAAAAACAGTAAGGGAAAGCATTAAAAATCCCCAATTAAAAATTAAATTAGTGATTATAAAAGTCAAAGAAGAAATCAATAAAATTGAAAGTAAAAGAATTATTGAATTAATAAATAAGACTAGAAGCTGGTACTTTGAAAAAATAAATAAAATTGACACAGTACTGGTCAATCTAATTTAAAAAAGGAAAGAAGTAAACCAAATTATTGGTATCAAAGATGAAAAGGGAGACCTCACCTCTAATGAAGAGGAAATCAAGGCAATCATTAAAAAAAAAGCCCAATCATATGATAATAAATATAGCAATCTAGGTGATACGGATGAATATTTACAAAAACATAAATTGCCTAGATTAATAGCAGAAGAAATAGAATACTAAAATAATCCCATATCAGAAAAAGAAATTGAACAAGCCATCAAAGAACTCCCTAAGAAAAAATCCCCAGGACCAGATGGATTCACAAGTGATTTCTATCAAACTTTCAAAGAACAACTAATTCCAATACTATACAAATTATTTGATGCAATAAGCAAAGAAGGAGTTCTACCAAACTCCTTCTATGACACAAATATGGTACTGATCTCAAAGCCAGGTAGAACAAAAACAGAGAAAGAAAACTACAGACCAATCTCCCTAATGAACATAGATGCAAAAATCTTAAACAGAATACTAGGAAAAAGACTCCAGCAAGTGGTCATGTAGGTTATTCATTATGATCAGGTGAGATGTATACCAGGAATGCAAGGATGGTTCAACATTAGGAAAACCATTCACATAACTGACCATATCAATAAGCAAACCAACAAAAATTACATGATTATCTTAATAGATGCTGAAAAAGCCTTTGACAAAGTACAACACTCATTCCTTCCAAGAACACCATAAAGTAGAGGAATAGAAGGGCCTTTCTTAAAAATAATAAATGGCATATATCTAAAACCATCAACAAACATCATCTGCAATGGGGATAAATTAGAAGCCTTCCCAATAAGGTCAGGAGTGAAACAAGGATGCCATTGTCACCTCTATTATTTAACATTGTACTAGAATCACTAGTAGTAGCAATTAGAGAAGAAAAAGAAATTGAAGGTATCAAAATAGGCAATGAGGAGACTAAGCTATCACTCTTTGCAGATGATATGATGGTCTACTTAAAAAATCCTAGAGAATCAACTAAGAAGCTGGTAGAAATAATCAATAACTTTAGCAAAGTTGCAGGATACAAAATAAAAGCACATAAATCATGAGCATTTCTATATATCTCCAACACATTGCAGCAGGAAGAGTTAGAAAAAGAAATTCCATTTAAAATCACACTAGATGATATAAAATACTTAGGAATCTATCTGCCAAGACAAAAATAGGAATTATACGAACACAACTACGAAACCCTTCCCACAGAATCTAAACTAGATCTAAACAATTGGAAAAACATTAAGTGTATTGAAACATTTGGAAAAACATTGAATAGGTAGGGTAGCTTGTCATGGGTAGGACAAGCTAACATAATAAAAATGACCATTCTACCTAAATTAATTTACCTATTTAGTGCTATACATATCAAACTACCAAAAAACTTTTTTACTGAGTTAGAAAAAACTATAACAAAGTTCATTTGGAAAAACAAAAGATCAAGAATATCAAGGGAAATAATGAAAAGAAAATATGAAGGAAGGTGGCCTAGCAGTACCAGATCTTAAACTGTACTATAAAATAGTTGTCATCAAAACAATATGGTACTGGCTAAGAGACAGAAGGGAGAATCAGTGGAATAGACTTGGGGTAAGTGACATCAGCAAGACTGTCTATGATAAACCCAAAGAGCCCAACTTTTGGGACAAAAACCCACTATTTGACAAAAATTGCTGGGAAAATTGGAAAACAATATGGGAGAGATTGGGTCTATATCAACATCTCACATCCTACAGGAAGATAAATTCAGAATGGGTGAATGGCTTGAATATAAAGAAGGAAGCTATAAGTAAATTAGGTGAGCACTGAATAGTATACTTGTCAGATGTATGGGAAAGGAAAGATTTTAAACCCATGCTAGAGTTAGAAAAAATCATAAAATGTAAAATAAATATTTTTGACTACATTAAACTAAAAAGTTTTTGTACAGACAATTCAAATGCTACCAAAATTAGAAGGGAATCAACAAATTGGGAAAAAATCTTTATATCAAAAAACTCAGACAAACATCTAATTACTCAAATATACAAGAAACTAAATCAATTGTACAAAAAATCAAGCCATGCTCCAATAGATAAATGGGCAAGGGACATGAATAGGCAATTTTCAGATAAAGAAATCAAAACTATCAATAAGCACATGAGAAAGTGTTCTAAATCTCTAGTAATTAGAGAAATGCAAATCAAAACAACTCTGATGGGGGCAGCTGGGTAGCTCAGTGGATTGAGAGTCAGGCCTAGAGACAGGAGGTCCTAGGTTCAAATCTGGCCTCAGACACTTCCCAGCTGTGTGACCCTGGGCAAGTCACTTGACCTCCATTGCCCACCCTTACCACTCTTCCACCAAGGAACCAATACACAGAAGTAAGGTTTAAAAAAAATTAAAAAAAAACCCACAACTCTGAGGTGTCACTTCACACCTAACAGATTGGCTAAAATGACAACAGGGGAGAGTCATGAATGTTGGAAGGGATGTGGCAAAATTGGGACACTAATGCATTACTGGTGTAGTTGTGAACTGATCCAATCATTCTGGATGGCTATTTGGAACTATGCTCAAAGGGCTTTAAAAGACTATCTGCCTTTTGATCCAGCCATAGCACTGCTTGGTTTATACTCCAAAGAGATAATAAGGAAAAATACAAAAATATTTATAGCTGTGCTCTTTGTGGTGGCGAAAAATTGGAAAATGAGAGAATGTCCTTCGATTGCGGAATACCTGAACAAATTGTGGTATCTGTTGGTGATGGAATTCTATTGTGCTCACAGCAATAAAGAACTGGAGGAATTCCATGTGAACTGGAACGACCTCCAGGAATTGATGCAGAGTGAAAGGAGTAGATCCAGGAGAACATTGTACACAAAGACTGAAACACTGTGGTAAAATAGAACATAACGGACTTCTCTCCTAGGAGCAATGCAAGGATCCAGAACAAGGCTGAGGGACTTATGAGAAAGAAAACTAGCCACATTCAGATGAAGAACTATGTGAGGAGAAACACAGAAGAAAAACAACTGCTTGAACACAGGGGCTGATGGGGATAGTATTGGGGATGTAGACACTAAACGATAACTCTAGTCCAACTATCAATAATATGGAATTAGGTCTTGATTAATGATACATGTAAAACCCAGTGGAATTGTGCATCAGCCAAGGTGGGTTAGGAGGGTTTGGGGGAGAGGGAAAGAACATGAAATATGTAACTATGGGAAAATATTAAAAAAAGTAAAAATAAAAAAATGTGAACAATATTTTCCATTTGGTATCCTTTGCCAGTTTTTCTACTTTTACTCTAATAAACTATATTAAAATTGAATGTTTGGTGAGAGTGCCAGCTTGCATGGTTTGGTTTTTATAACACATGAACATGTTCAGAAAAATTACAATTTAGGAAAAGTAAAGTACTTGTTCTATTATAAATCGAGATGGCACATTAGGAGAAATATAAAGAATTATTTGGCTATGTCTAAAAATAAAATGGAAAACATAAAAAAATTGTTCAAGACAAAACTCAATTTAATTTTTTTTAAATTTTAAACCCTTAACTTCTGTGTATTGACTTATAGGTGGAAGATTGGTAAGGGTAGGCAATGGAGGTCAAGAGCCCAGGGTCACACAGCTGGGAAGTGTCTGAGGCCGGATTTGAACCTAGGACCTCCCATCTCTAGGCTTGGCTCTCAATCCACTGAGCTACCCAGCTGCCCCTCAATTTAATTTTTTAAACCTGAACTATTTGGCTACTTCAGGAGAATAGGTTTTAATTATTATTCTAAGTTCTCCAGATCATTTTTCCCCACTCCATTTAGCTTTACATAAATAGACATAACCTTAATGGATTATAAGTTTGGGTTTGGTCATCTAGTAGCTGAAATCTATCTGCTTAAATCACATTCTTGGTCACATTGATTAAGCCTTGCAACTGTCTTGCAAAATATGTTATTAAAAACGAGGAGTTCTAAAGGAAGAATGTGAATAGATAATTATCAATAACAAATCATTTTGTATGGTAAATTTGTATTTGTATACCATGAACAATAGTCTCGTCATTGTTGACATTTTGCTGGACAACTTTGACTCAATTTTAATATGGAATCTCACGCCAGGTAGGACTGTGGAAATTAGACTTAAAAAATACTTTTGATCATCTCTTCTTTTGATCTCTGCTTTTGAACTAGTACAAATACAAAGAACTAATTAAGAAGAAATGTTTTACTTTGTGTGTAGGGAGCTGAGCTAAACCAACATCTCTCTTCTCCATCCTCTTATTCTATTTGCACAGATAATGAAGAACTGACTAGAGAATGGTTGCATTATTCTGTCTAGTTTTTCCAGTGGTGGTGAGGGAGGAAGGGGCCAGGTAAGAGCTTTGTCTTTGTGATAAATTGAACCAACAAAACATGCATACGTGTATATGTGTATAGATATAAAGACATATGTATAAATATATACACTTTTGTTTTATATGTTAAGTATTTATATAGATCGATATTCCACTTGGTTTTTAGTTTGAATTCAGTGAATACTACCTTCCAGAATTCTCTCTGATCCACACCTTTGAATAGTATTCTAAAAAATTTTAGAATTCCCTCATTTTTTGACAAAATAATCATCTTAGTTTTGTTGGGGGTAATACTTAATTTTATATACTTAATTTGCTAGTGATGATATTTAATATTTAGAAATCTATCATGCAGAGAAGCAGTATGGTGTTAGAAAAAAAGCATTAAGTCTAGAGTCAAATTCTTTAAAAATTCTATGAGTTTCAATTGTGCCACTTACTTTCTAAGCCTCAACTTATATAGCTATAAAATGGAGCTAATAATATGGAGCTAATAAACTGATAAAATGGAACTATTTGTCCTGTTTACTAAACAAGATAATTTGTGAGATTCAAATAGAATAATGTACACAAAATCAATTTAAGTGTCATATGAAAACGCACTGCTGTGTAATGGGAAGGGTATTGGACTTGAAGCTAAGTGACCTATAGCTTCAAAACCTATCACAAGCCTTTACTAGCTGTTTTGGTCACTTAATCTCTCAGAGCCTCAGTTCCTTTATCTATAAAATGGAAACAATACTATTTATAGTAGCAATTTCACAGGGTTGTGAGGAAAGTACATTGTAATCATTATGAAATATTTTGTAAATATAGGTTATACAAGTAGAGTAAGCAATATGTGCTCTTCGCGGAATGCTTTTTTAATATATTCCAGTCAAAGTCTTGGTGCTATTAATATCCTTGTTTGCAGAGCTCAATTTGATTTGTGTTTTATCTAGGATTCCCAATTCCTTTTCTTCACCACTACCAAAGAATATAGTTGAAGTCTCAAAATCATCTTCTTGTGTTTTGTGCCAAATTTTGATAGTTGAAGGAACTGACAGCCAATTATTAAAATTGATGTAGTGTATATTTCACTACCTGCCCAATCCCTATCTTCTTTTATTAATTTTATTGCAAGTAGTTCCTAGTTGTTTGTGTTTCTACTAATGCAATTCTTTATCAGACTTAAAGTAATTAAAGATAGTATAACCATCACTTATTTAGAATAATAGAAATACTTGTAAACTTTATGTTCTACAGTAAAATTAATTCGTTAGGGTACCCATCCTAATCCTTCTTTGCATGTTTAAACATTTCCAGTAGGGGGACCCTCTATGCTGATATAACAAAATTAAACACAAACATAAACAAAACAAACCTATAATATCATACTAATTAATATATTAAAATGATATGACAATCATTGTATGAATATTCTTTATATATTATAAAAACTGGAGTACAAAAAGAAGATTTATCTTAAGATGATTTTTACATATCATACCAGGCATTTTTTTGAAAAATATCCATTGAAATGAATCAAAAACTCTACCACCCACTTTTGATGTACTTGTGTACACCAAACAATAGTGTGATGCCATCATGAAAAGTTCTTCATGGAATAATTTGTCTAATTAGAATAACAATTCTAGGCTTTATTATTTATTTACCATATGGCAGTCACAACCCCCTTAGGCCTCTTTGTTTATCTATAAAATGAGTAATTTGGACTAGTAACGTTGATGTCCCTTCTAGCTCTAAATTTATAATTCTATGACACATTATCTATGTTAAGACCCTATTATAATTAGATCACTTTTTAAGTATTTTCATTTAAATGTTCAAAAGTTGGCTTTCTGCTTGGCTAAATTAATTTGAGTCTTTTACACGTTTAAAAGGAGCGTAATGTACATATGGAAAAGATGAAAACAAAACAGAATTTGTGTTTTTAGGGATTATAATTGTATTAATTTAGGCCTTTGTTTTTATGAAAAAGTAGAAATTCCTCATTTTTTTTCTTCTAAAAGTAGTAAAAACTTGTGTTTAAATCCCACGTTGGACACTTCCTAGCTCAGTTACTTTGGGCAAGACATTGAGCTTCTATGTGTCCCAGGCAAGTTTTTAAGATTTATCTACTAAATCATTGAAGGACTGTATCTTTATCTGTTTCATATTAGGGAAGGTCAAATCATGTTGAAAAGCATTTATCAAGGTTTATTACATGCTAGACAACCGGCCAAATGGAGAATAGTAAAGAGAGGGAAAAACAGTCCCTGCCCCCTCAAGAAGCTCCCAGTCCAATAGGGAGAGAACACAAATAAGTGTATAAACAAGATATGTGTGTATATACAAACACAGGAAAAATACATACATGATCAGATAAATTAAAGGTAATCTCAAGGGGAAAGAATGAGTGTTAAAGGTGATCAGGAAAAGCTTCTTGCAGAAGGTAAGGTTCTAGCTGAAGCTAGAGAAACTAGAAGGCAGAGAGGAAGGCGAGCATTCCAAGCATGGGAGACAGCCAGGGAAAATGCTTAAAGTTGAAGATAGAATGTCTTGTGAAAGGAAAAAAAAAATTGCCATACTGATGAAATCACAGATCACTTGTGTCTTTGCCTTTGAAGAGATCCCAAATATATTTAAATTTAAGATATGTATATTATCATTTCTAAAAATTATCTCAGTTCTACAGAGAAGGTAAAAAATAGTTAATAGAACAGATGGGGAGATTTTTAATTGAATTGTGCAACATAATAGATAATATATGTGGATAGATTGTGACGTAACAAAGGGCAAATTTGGTAACTATATTATATGGATGTGCTTAATAGAAAAGTGGGCATTCTGGATATATGCTAAGAGGAGGTTATTTTTCATGTTCTAAAGAAAGAGAAATCAGCTTCAGAGGATGTGATTTTTGCTATCCACCTGTGTGCTCACTGATAAGTAGTGCAGTTTGATGTCATGCCTAGCAGAGGGCACAGAGCATGAAATAGAAGTTTGAGAAGCTGAAAGAAAATGATGTGATTGGAGTTGCCCCAAGGTACATTTATTTTGGGAAATGGAACAATTCCACATCCAGGAAGTGATTAAAATTCCAGTGACGCTGATGATGCCACAAGCCCTTGGAGGTACTCAAAATGGAAACCACTAACCTAATATAAGAAACTAATGAATCTTTAGCAGCTTCAGCTTTAAAATGTACAAGTATTACCATACTTGGTTATATTTTCCCCCCTCTAGATTTAAAAAATTATACATGGAATAGGTAGATCAAAGCTAAAAATATGGCCCATTAAAATATATGACATTCTTTGGCCATCACTGGGTGCTGTGTTCCTCTTCTAATCAGAATTTAGTCTGAAATAACTGACAAGGCAACTTGTTTAAAAACTGATTGTATTTTTAACATATATTCTATTTCCTTGTGAGTGAGCTATGGCTGAATGTGGTTAGCAAACCACACCATTTGTAGGTATATCAAAAAGAGGAATGTAAGCTTTAAAGTCATAATTGCCTGTATTTTTTATTTGTTTGGTCTTTATATCCCCACGGTCAAGGTGATAGAAGAATCTTTAAAAATATGTAACTGGAATGGGATTATGACATTAAAGAGACCCTAGAGCAGTGATTCCCAAAGTGGGCGTCATTGCCCCCTGGTGGGTGCTGCAGCGATCCAGGGGAGCAGTGATGGCCACAGGTACATTTATCTTTCCTATTAATTGCTATTAAAATTTTTAAAAATTAATTTCCAGGGGGCTAAGTAATATTTTTTCTGGAAAGTGGGCGGTCAGCCAAAAAAAGTTTGGGAACCACTGCTCTAGAGGGTCCAATAATTTAAAGCTGAAGTAGAACCTGGACACCATCTAGTTCAGCTCTTTTACTTTACGAGTGAGGAAATCAAAAGCTTCAGACAAGAAACAACTTGTCCCAAGTCACACAGATGATAAATAGCACAGCTAAGATTTGAACCCCAGTCTTCTTGGTACTAACTGCAGAGCTCCTTCCATTTGACCACACTGCAAGATAGACAATCTCCAGTTTCTTAACCCTTGTTTCAAATGTGTTTATTTTTCCTAGAAGCATTCCTTAGATCTTTAGATTAGATTTAATTATAGGTTTCAAGCATGTAGCCAGCCCATAACATTCCTAAATGTGGCCAGAATTATATAAAAATGTAATTGGGAAATATTTACTAAAATAAATAAAAAAACAATAAAACATAGGGGACATATATGACCCTCAGGGATCCTCATGTGTATTTTAGTGGTCCCTGTTCCTATTTAAATTCCACACCACAACTTTAGACTTTAGGCGATGAAAAATACTGAAAAGGACATTGGATTAAAATCATAAGATTGGGACTCAAGTCCTAGCTGGACTACTTATTATATATGTGACTTCAGGCAAGTCACTTAAACTTTTTGATCCTGTTTTCCCATCTATATAATGAGGATCTGATTGTTAGTGACAATTTAAGGTTGGAGTATATTTTTTTATTGTGTTAGGTCTCTGGAGAACTGCATATTTAGGCAAGGTCAGTGGTAAAGTCTGGAGGACCTTAAAAGGCAGTGGTAAGGTTGTAGAAATAGTCTGGATGAATTCTGGGATGTCCTTGACTGGTAAAGAGGGTAAGGGGAAATCCATCTCCAGAACCAGGTCTTGCTGCTTCACAGCTGTCCTGTTTGGGATGTGAGTGGCCCTGGGTGGGGAGGGGAGGCAGGGTAGGGGAAGAAAGAACAGCAGCATCAGCAATAACAACAAAAACACCAACAAAATTTACCCCAAAACATACAGTGCCAATGTAGAGAGGAGGAGTAACAAGTGGAAGTGTCCTAATTTGTGACCAAGGAAAAAGTCCTCCAAACTCAATATATATATATATATTTATACACATATATATTTCTGTCTTTCATTCCTGGAATACATACACTGCTTCCCCTGCTCTGACTACTGACCTCTCTGGTTTCCTTTAAATCCTAATTAAAATCCCAACTTCTACAGAAAGCCTTCCCCAACTCCTCTTAATTTGATGCCTTCCTTCTGTTAATAATTTCTAATTCATCCTGTATATAGTTTGCTTTGTATATATTTGTTTGTATGTTGTTTCCATTATTAGAGTCTAAGCCCTTTAAGTGAAGTGAATGTCTTTTGCATCTTTTTGTATTCCTAACACTTAGCACATAGGAATTTAGGAATATTTTTTGAATGATTGATTATATGGCTCTGATCTGAACATAAGAAGGAAGCCTTAGTTCAAATCGTTAACCTTGTACATAAACCTGCAGTGAATTGACCAGGACAGAAAACTATGACCAAAGGAGAATCGAGCAGTTCAGGTTCTCTGAACCTGCAGGACTTCTCAGCAGGCCAACAGTAATTAAGAAAATCCACTGTAATTTAACCACATACAATCTGAACTATCCAAATCTGGGTCAAGAACTTGAAGAGCTCAGACTAGAAGGTGAATGAAAAGAATTTTCCCCTAATGACCATATGAATCCAAAGCACCCAAAACTTTCAAGCCCTAGCCTGAGCTATGAAAAAAGCAGGGTGTGAGTCAGAAGCTCAGGTCGGATATCCCCACCCCCAGAAATGATCTGAGCTCCAAACTAAAATCAAGATGGTTGAATTATAAGAATGGACAAAAATAAAATAAAATAAAATAACCTGACCATAAAGAAGCACTATCGTGACAGGGAAGCTCAAGTTACAAACACAGAAGACAATGACTTGAAAAGATCTACAAATAAAACTTCAAAAGAAAAATGCAGAGTAGACACAATCCTAACAAGAATTCCTAGAAGAATTAAAGATATTTTTTTTCAAAAAGAAAAAAGAAAAAGATTTTTTTATAAACCAAATAAGACTAATAGAGGGGAAAATGGGGAAATAAATGAGAGATATATGAGGAAAATAAGAAAAAAATTAATAACCTGACTAAAGAAAATAAATCCTTAAAAATTAGAATTGACCAAATGGAAGCCAAAAATCTCATGAGACAAAAGACTGAAAAAATATGACAAAATGAGAAATCTCTCATAGGAAAAAACAATTTACCTGGAAAATAGCCTGAGGAAAGATAATTTAAGAATTACTGCTGTATACAGTAATAGTAATATTGCATGATGATCAACTGTGAATGAATTAATAATTATCATTAATGCAAGGATCCAAGACAACTCCAAAGGACTCATGACAAAAAAGGATTAGAAGGAATTGATGGGGTGAGAAGTCAGATTCAAGCATACCATTATTCACTTTATTTCCTTCCTAAATTTTTCTCTAGTATAAGCAATATTTGTCTTTTTCACATGATGAACATGGAAATATGAATTGCATGAGAGTACATGTCTAACCTATATCATATTCATTATCATCTCAGGGAAGGGGGAGAGGCCGGGAGCAAATATGGATTGAAAAATGTCAGAAAAAAATTATTATATTATATAATTACATATATATAAAGATTATTATATTATATAATTGCTGGGGTCCCTGAAAGCCATGAATAACAATAAAAAGAGCCTATACATAATATTTCAAGAAATTATAAAGGAAAACTACCTATATATCATAGAACCAGAGGGCAAAACAGAAATAGAAAGAATCCAGTAATCACCTCCTGAAAGAAATCCCAAAATGAAACCTCCCAGAAATATAATAGCCCAAATCCAGAATTCTTGGGCCAACAAGAAAGTACTTCAAGCAGCCAGAAGGAAAGAATTTAAATACCATTGGTTTATAGTCAGGTCACACAAGATTTGGAAACCACCTTTGAAAGGGACAGAGGACTTGGAATATATTCCAGAAAGCAAAAGATTTAGGATTGCAAAGAAAAATAATATAAAAGGCAAAATTAACTATAAATCTATAGGGGAAGAAACAGGTAGTTAATGGAATTGAGGATTTTTTAGTATTCCTAATGAAAATACCAGTGTTGAATAGTCACTTACCCTCTGTTTGCATTAGTTTCCTCGTCTGTAAAATGAGGATAATAGCATCTTCCTTCCAGGTTGTTGTGAGACTCAAATAAGATCACAATTAAAAAGCAGTTAGCAGAGTATCTGGCACATAGTAAGAAGTGTATAAATTCCAGCAATGATGAAGATGAAGAAGGAAGAAGAAAAAGAAGGAGGACGAGGAGGAGGAGAAAAAGAAGAACAATAATGACATTTTACATTGACACCCAAGAATGAAGAGAAATATAAAAAGGTAAACCTGAGAGAGAAATTATAAAGGACTAAATAAAATGTTTATATTCTTATATGTGTGTATACATATGTACATATATATGAATATAAAATTCCTTAGAACTTTATCATTACTAAAAGTATAAGAAGGAATCTAATTAGATAAAGGGCATGGCTGTGACTTTGTTATATTGGAATGATCTTGAAGGATTAAAGGAAGAGTGGGGAAGAGAAATGCTCTAGGATAGGAGAGAAGGAATGGCAATTTAAATTAATTGGAAACTAAACTAATCCTAAAAAGTGGGTGGGTCAAAGGCTAAATCCTAGAAACAATCATTAATTTCTTTAAAAAATACTAACAATGAACTAACATATTAATATTTTTGATATATAATCTAAACCATTCTTAGGGAATATTTTATATCTTTAAAAACATTTCATTGAAGGAGAGAAAGAACAGATCAATGAATTGGAAATGAAACTAAAAGAAAAACCTAGAAAAAACAATGAATCCTTCCCAATCAAATACTAAAATAGCAATCTTGAAAATCAAAAGAAAGATTAATAAAATTGAAAATAAAAAAGAACTAATAAAATAGGAGCTGTTAAAAATTTTAATTTGATTAAAAAAACAACCAAATTACCAGCATCAAAAATAAAAAAGGTAAATTCACAACCAATAAAAAGGTAAATAAAAACAATTATTAGTAGCTATTTAGTCAAACTATATTCCATTAGAAATGACAATCGAAATGAAATGGAATATATATAATTGCCCAGACTGCCAAAATAGGAAGTTAAATATGTAAGTAACCCTATCGTAAAAATAATAAATTGAAAAGCCATAAATGAACTCCCTAAGGAAAAAAAAATAAGGACAAACCCAAAACCAGATGGATTTACAAATGAATTCTACCAAATTAGAACAACTTTACTACCTCACACTGATCAGATTAGCTAAAAGGACAAAAAAGAAAATAAAAAAAATACTGAGTAGGAGAGCAGAACAGAGAGAAAGAATTTGGAACTAAAAAAAAAAGCCTACACTTTAAAAAATGTACAGTTTAAGTTATTAATGCTCAAAATTGTATTATGACAATATGTATCGATATTTTTGGTGTATATAAAGTCATTTTACCTCATGGGGGAGCAGATGCCTAGCTGTAGGCTCTCTGGGTCAAAGTGGATGGACATTTTAGTCATTTTCTTAGATAATTCCAAATTACTTTCCATAATGGTTTGGCCAATTCTCTTTCATAGTGCCTGCAGCCAAACTTCTTTAAATAATAATCTATATCCAATGCCTCCAATTTCTCCATACTGAACGTTCCCACAAAGTTGTCTAGCTCTACTGAGACTGTACTTACAAAAGTTACCAGGAACCTAACTGGAAAATTCAATACCTTTTAAAAGAAGTTTTCATTCTCCTTTATCTTTATGAAATATTTAACTTCTTTTTTTTTAATATTCTCCCTTCCCTCAAATTTAAAAACAGCACTCTTAGCTCCACTCCTGTATCTTTAATTGCTTTTTTTTCCATAGGACATAGGTCTACTTTTGAAAGAGACTTCTGAAGCCATCTTGTGGTCTATGGGGGGTTAAGAGACTTGCTTAATTTCACACAGATATTATACATTAGAGGAGAGAGTTAACTAGAACTCTTAGTATATCTCTCATTGGTTTTTTTATCCTTTGCTCACCATTTATATTTGGCCCAAGATTCTGAGCTTGATCCTCCTCTTTCTAAACTCTTTCTAATGAAGGTTTCGTTCAGTCCAAAGACTTCAAGTAACACTTCTAAAAAGTTGACCCTTTACATTCAGACCTAATCCCACTTTGCTGTGTTCCCAGTGTCTATAGGATAATTTCCAACAAAGGCCCTACCTTTCCCCTAGTCTCCTCTGTCCTTGTAATATGAAAAGCATATACCTCCAGCACACTTTCAGTTTTTTGAGGGAAGAAATTGTTTTCATTCTTGTTTTTGTATTACCAATGCACTGCATTTAGTAGATGCTTTATCAATATTTGAAATAAAAATGAAATCCAAGCCACATATGTCTACCATTTGAAAATGAGAGGAAAGGAAAAAGAGAACAAGAGGGAAAAATAAGAGAGTCAAAGAAGATGGGAAGGTCATTATAGAAAAAGCCCCAAAGGGATTGATGCTATTTTCTCCATGTTGGTAGTATCCTCTCTGATTCAGAAACTTAACTTCCTCTGTCACCAGTAAACTCCAAGTAAGAAATCTAAGATCTTCAACCTCTCAAAATCACAAGGTGACCTCCAAGACTGAACATTTCCATTTCAGGATCCCTTTCTGGACATCTCAGGAAAGGAAACAAAGCAGGGAATGGACCCATGAGACCTAAGGCTTTCTTTGCCTAATTAAGCATCTTCTTTAGTGGCCAGGGGAGAGTGGTCTCCTTTTCTGCAGGGAGACTTCGACAACTAAAAAGAGAGGGACTGAGGGTGAGTCACTCCTTCTTAAAGGTCCACTGAATAGTGGCTCTTCCAGCTCAGCAAACTAAAAGGCTTAGTCATCTTCAAAGCACTGAGTCCTTCTGTGCTGGGTCATATACAGTTGGTCAGAAACATCCAGGGCTTTTTCAGCTTCAAAACACCCAAGCATTGAGCTAACAGACATAGTCAACTAGAAGCAAACTATTAACCCTTAAATCTACCTCAAAAGTAAAGGGCTAAAATTAAATTCCACCATGTATTGAAAGTATGCTTTTTCCTTAGTTCCTTCCCTTGGCAATCTTTCTTGTATTTATACTTAACAATATCTTCAACACTGGAGTAACCAGATGGAAATGGTGGGCAAAAGACACTTATTGGCTCACAAATGACATACCAGTTTGTATTATAAACCTAGGCTAGCTATAATCTCCCAATAGGCTATATATAATAAAAGAAGTTAAATTGCTTAATTGCTCTTCATTAATTCTTTGATTGATCAGTCATAATTGTTTCCTTAGCACATTATTAATCACTCAGATCATAAGGAGAGTAATAAATTGAAGATAGATCAGTTGGAGGATTTGAAAGATTAGGAATATTTAATCATCTGAAATCCTAGTGCCTTTCACATTTTAAATGCAGTTTTTAAAACTTAAAAACATGAAGTAAAACAGTAAACTGCAACATCCTATAATATTTTCTCTTTAGGTCAGCAAAATGTTGTGTAAGACTGGAGTCTTTACAAGGCTGTGGGGTTATTTCACCTTTGAACATGATTCACAGTTCATTGCCATGTTCTTTCATTGTCACTCAGAAAACTGAAGTTGTTTTCAAAGATCACTGGGTTGGGGACAGGTCAGCCAAACCAAAGCTGAGTACAGCCTCTAAATCCCTGGCCAAGAATTGTCCTGGAAACCAAAGGACTAGAGGAATTTGTGATCCATGATCTATCTGAAGAAGGCAGAGTTATAATGAATGTGAGGTGAAGAGGTCTTGCTTCAGCGTGTCAACATCTGCCGGGGTCAGAGGTGTTTCCTTCCTGTGGTGACCACTGTCCCCATACCTCATTTCTCTGTCAGCCTGTGAGGATGCAGGGAATAAATATCTGGGCCACTATGCCCACCTCCAGGGTTCCATTGCTTTAGGCTCCACTTCTGTCACCATCACCCATCCCCTTCCCTCTGTCCACTGTCTCCTGTGCCTTCAAATGCTCCATTATGCTGTCTCTCAAGTATTTTACACTCAAGAGAAAGAATAATGGTTATGGCTTTGCCTGAAGGGAGAGGAGGAGAAACCTCTATCAAAGAGCTGTAAGGAGAGAATCATCTGTATACAGGAATGAAGTCCTCATACTTAGTAACAAAATTTCTAATGAAGAATACTGTCAAAGCCTCTTACACGTTAGAGACAACATTGTACTTTTAGCCTCTTACAGATAAATCGTGCTATTTGTACAATTTACTATTTACAATTTGTACTATTGTACTAATTTACAATAAATTGTACTAAAAAGTCCAGACAAGAGCCACATGTGAAGCTCATTGCTAATAACTCCTATATGGGGGACAAGAATTTGGAAGCCATTCCCATTTTTGCCACAGATGTCATCTTTCTTCACTCTAGCCCAGACTGAAGTGGCACTAAATATTTAAGGAATGCGGGAATTACAGAAATAAATATTTCCAAACCTGCAATTTCCAAAGCTGAAGAATAAAAAGGAACACTTTTTGTTCTCAATTATCTTACTATTCCAATCTACATAGAACGTAAAATGTTTGTTTTTGTATGTAGAAACGTTAATTCTCAACAGAAAAATATCATCTAGGAGTATATTATAGAAGAGTAGCAGCATTCCAGGAAATACTAAAGAATAGTTTGGATGATGTATATGTGTATGTGTGTATGTGCGTGTGTGTGCATAACACATTATGGATCATAAACTAGGAGGGATGTTAGGTGTTATCTAATATCTAATAACTGTTATCTATATTTTACAGTTGAAGTAATTTTTTAAGGCCTAGAAAAGCAAAATGGTTTATCCAAGGTCACGCAGGCAACAATCAGCAGAGTTGGGATTTGAACCCAGGTTTTCGTATTCTTTCATTGTTGTTCAGTTATTTCAATTATGTATGATTCTTCGTGATCTCTTTTAATTTGGTTTGCTTTTTAAGAAAGCTACTGGAGTGCTTTATCATTTCCCTCTCCAGCTCACTTTACAGATGAGGAAACCAAGGCAAATAGGATTAAGTGATTTGCCCATAGTTACATAGCTAGTAAGTGTCTGAGGCCAGATTTGAACTCAAGAAGAGGAGTCTTTCTGACTTCGGATCTGGTACTTTATCACTGTGGCTGCCTCACTGTCCTTGGAATCTCCTAACACTTTCTAATCCACAAGTTATAATTTTGCCATCATATTGCTTTTTTCAACATTTCCATAGCACTCATAAGGCATCTTAGCCCTGCCCAATATCCATATGATTCCCTGTTCCTGTTCACATCCTTTCTCCTTTACATGTTCTTCCACACAAAGCATGATCTTCATCCCATCCTTACCACCTTTTCTTCCTCAGTTTTCTCCCTCCCCTTCTGCTTACTTTCTTTGAACAGTGTTCCAGTCTCATTTTGACCAAATTCTCTTTTGCCATTTATCCTTTTATCATATCATTATCATTTTTCACAATTGTCTCTACCCCTTGCCCTAACTGAAATCTAGTTCTCTTGAAAACATTGCTTATGGTTATCCTTTCCTTTTTTCTTCTGCTCCCAATCCCGTAATGGGCAAAGTTAGGGGAAAGGGAAGCTGTGCCTTTTCTTTGATTCTTGTAGCTTTTCTAGAACATAAAGTCACAGTCTTTTCCCTAATTCTTATCACTTGAAGTCTATACCATTCAAAGTGGTCAAAAAGCATGTTGTTTTTTTCCTGGGTGAAAGAACATAGAGAACCTGACTCCTAATCCCTGACTTTTTCTGTGACCTCCTATGTGATGTTGAGGAAGTCCCTTTATGTCTCTGGACCTTAGTTTCCTCATTTCCAAAATGGGGAGTCTGAACTAGAAGACCTGTTAAGTCCCTTCCTAGTCTCTGCCTATGATTCTCTGCCCTTGATTAGCTCAGATACTGCTTTACTTTGCCACTTCTCTACTGCACTCACCACGAAATATCACGTATCCCAGTTTATTTGTGTCTCATAACTTGATTAGATAGAAAGTACCATCTCTTTGAAAAGTGCCCTGACTGTGACTTTGTCAACATAGGAAGCTGCCAGTATAAGAACTGCCTCCACCAACAGGTGATCATAACTTGTCCGAGATTTAAGAGATGGTTTGCTTATGGCCAGACACGTTAAATATGTCCAAGGTCAATGTAAGTGTCCAAGATCAATCGGATGGTTAAAATTTGGTTCCTCTTGACTCAAAATTTGGCTCCTCTTGACTCAAAGCCCAATACTTTGGTCATGATGTCATAGATTGTCCCTATAAAACAGGGCAACTAGATGGTACAGTGGAAGAGCACTGGGCTTGGAGTCAGGAAGAAATCTGATCTCAGATGAATTACTAGCTATGAGATCCTGAGCAAATCATTTAACCCTGTTTGCCTTGGTTTCCATATTCATAAAATGAGCTGGAGAAGGAAATGGCCAACTGCTCTAGTATCTTTGACACAAATGGGGTCGTAAAGAGTCAGACATGACCAAAATGAGTGAACAATAATAAGCCCCTATAATCAATCAGCAAGCATTTATTGAATATCTACTATGTGTTAGACACTGGAGATACAAAGATAAAAATTAAGTAATCCCTGCCTTCAGGAAAGTTATATTTTGCTTGGTGAGATGTTACATATACATGTAAACACACACATATGTACATATATGTCTATACATATACATATATATGTACATCTATATATAAATACAAGGTTATTGGGTGAGAAATGTATCAGCAGTTGAAGGGATCAAAAAGAGTTTTATAAAGGGAGAGTGAGAACCTGAGTCATCAAATGTCAGAAAACAATTGTCAAAAATTGCTTCTACGTGTCATTGAAAAAATAAATGAAAGTTTAAAAAATAATGAAGATTTTAAAAATAAGGTTTGCATGGAGGTGATAGTGTATGAATTGAGCTTCAAGAAGTTGAGGTGATGAAGGAATGCATTTCAGGAACTGAGGATAGTCATTGCGAAAGCACAGTGACAGAAGATAGTGTTATGTGTGAAAAACAGAAAGAAGGTCAGTCTGGATAGACCACAGAACATGTGGCATACAGTAAGTGCTTAATAAATGTTGACTCAGTTGAATTGAATGTGACGTAATTACTGATAAGGCTATTCATACACTGTTGGAATTGAATGCGTGTTCATATGAATAAAGAGCACTTTATTTAAATCATCAGTGCTACCACTTTCTACTCTCCCAGGGCCCACCTTCACCTTCCTACATCACTTTGACACCTGAATCACTTTTTCCTTTCTGCCCCATCACCATTGCCCTCAGCAATTTTCACATGAACATTGTCCCATCAGTTTGACTTGTCATGGCCAGAGTTCCTTATTTTCCTTAACTTTGCCAATCCAAATAGTCCTACATGTATTTTTAAGTCAGTTTGAGTGAGGCAGTGTTGCACTTTGGAAAGAATATTGGGTCTGTAGATAGTGGGACCCTAAACCAATCACTTAGCTACTTTGCACCCCACTTTTAAAATCTGTTTCACAGGTTTCTTGTAAGGAAAATGTTTTACTTTGAATATTTCTGTGTCTTCTAACCCCAGCACCCTTCCTTACCCTCTCTGTAACTTTAAGTTTGCTGAGCACTTCACATATATTATGTCATGTAATCCTTACAACAACCCCTTGAGGTAGGTAATACTATTATTCCCATTATACAGAGGCTGAAATTGAGGCTAAGAGAGATGACATGACTTGTCCAGGGTCGCACAACTTGAAAGGAAGGAAACAAGCATTTATAAAATGCCTACTTCATGCCAGGCACCATGCTAAAAGCTTTATGAATGTCATTTCATTTGATTCTTACAATAACCCTAGAAAGAAGGTGCTACATTATCCTCATTTTACAGTTGAGGAAACTGAGGCATAAAGTGAATAAGGCATTTGCCCAGGGTCACACTGTTAGTAAAGAGTTGAGGCTAGATTTGAATTCCACTTTTCCTGACTGTAGTCACAGCATTCTGTCTACAGTGCAACTTGGGAGATATGTGAGAGAGCATTTGAACATTGCTTTTCTTAACTCTGAGTCTAATGTTCTTCCCCATGACACCACCTTTCTGCCAACAAATTCCAACAAACTGATTTCCAAGCCTCTCACCAGTTCTAATACACTAGCTATTTTAGGAGACCTGTTGCAAATTTGGGAAGGGCGAAAATTCCTTCTGTAAGTCAGTGAATTACTATGTAAAACAAACACCCAATTATAACTGTTATATGGGTTAGATACAAAAAAAAATGATCTGTTAAAGAAAAGCATAACGGGGCAGCTGGATGGCTCAGTGGATGGAAAGACATACCTAGAGATGGAAGGTCTTGGGTTCAAATATGGCCTCAGACACTTCCTAGATGGGTGACCCTGGGCAAATCACTTAACACCCATTGCCTACCCCTTACTGCTCTTCTGCCTTAGAACCAATATGCAGTATTGATTCTAAAGTGGAACATAAGTGTTTAAAAACAAAGAAACATCATAGTACTTCTCCACTGAACAGTAAATAGTTACACAACATGGTAATATAGAATGATTTTGCCCAGTCTAGGAAAGAACATGTTAAGGAAAATGTGGAATTATATAGAGGGGCAAGTAGGTGGCGCAGTAGACTCATTTTACTGAGTTCAAATCCTGCCCCAGACTAGCTGTATGACCCTAGGCAAGGCATTTACTTCTTTTTGCCTCAGTTTCCTCTTCTATAAAAATGAGCTGGAGAAAGAAATGGCAAACCATTCCAGTGTCTTTGCAAGAAAACCCATAAGGGGTCATAAAAAAGCAGACACAACTGAAATGATGCAATGTGTAGAGGCAGAATGATCTTAGGTTTCACTCTGGGGAGACTCTTGATCCTGATACTTCATATTCTACATGGATCAATTTGGACTACAGACCAGTTCCCATTTGTAGCCATAGTAGGAAATCTGCTTCCAGGCTGAGTCAGTTCTTGAGGTTCAGAGAACGTCTGGTAGGGGATGGGAAGGATGGAAGAAAGTATTTCTACTGGTCATCTTCTGCTTCTTTAGATCTCTTCTGAATTCTCTCCCCTGACCAAAAAAACAAAAAAAAAAACAAAAAAAAACAAATGTCAATGGAAAAAGGACTGAACTTGAAGTTTCAAAGATTTAGATTCATATCTTGACTTTGACACTCATGTGATTATGGGCAAGATGCTTAATTTCTTTCTTTCTTTCTTTTTAACCCTTACCTTCTGTTTTATCATCAATACTAAGTATCCCTTCCAAGGCAGAAGAGCAGTAAGGGCTAGATCAGGAGTCTACAACGTATGGCTCTCAAGCCATATCTGGCTTTTTTGAGGGCCATATATGGCTCTTTCTGAGGGAACCATAAAGTCAATTTTTTTTTCAGGCGCTGTTACAAGAGCGCTCACTGTGAGCACTGTACGGCTCTCATGAAATTACATTTTTAAAAAATGTGGCGGTTGTGGCTCTCATGGCCAAAAAGGTTACAGACTACTGGGCTAGATGATTTGCATTGAGTGATTTGCCCAGAATCCCATTGCTCTGGAGGAGCTGAGGTTAGATTTGAACCCAGGACCTCTCATTTTCAGATCTGGCTCTCTATCCACTGAGATACCTAGATGCCTCTAAGATACTTAGTTTCTTTGAGGTTCATCTATAAAATGGGGATGAAAATATTTGCCCTAAGCTCTTCCCAGGGTTTATAAACTTTAAAGGGTTATATACATTTGGATTATTATTCAACTTATTATTAGGTTCTAATCACGAGCAGGCTGAGGGTTTATAGATTCATACATTTAGAGCCGAAAGGGATATTGTCCAACTCCTCCTCAGGTGCAGAGGCTGTGACCTGCCCCAGACCACAGGTCCTTAACAGAGGCATGACCATTATGGACATGCTAAAGTGTAACGATTGGCCAGTAGTTGTTATATCCACTTTTACTTCTTTCCCTCCTTTAGGAAAAAGGTGTCAGGAAATAGGACCCCTGATTATCAGATTGGGAACAAAATAATAAGTGTGTGTTTCCTTTCCACAACAGTTAAAGATGTTATAAAAGGGGAGGAGTCGGAACAAAGATTTGGTACTCCACAGAGCCCAGGGTTAAAACTTCAATACAATGCCAATAATAAATAAGAATTTCTCTGAAGGCATTTATACTCTATTTTCCGTCTAGATTTTGTTTTCTGAGTGTTAAAATAGTGGACACCGACCATGCTGCTGCCTGTAAGTATAACCACAAATCCCTGGAGTTGAAAGCTCCCAGCATGTTAAGAGGAATCTGTTTTCCTCTTTCCCCCTAACTTTGTTTTCAATTAACTGAAGGCTATTTGTTTTTCTGATGCCTTGGTAGCAAAAGAAGCACTTAAAAAGGACTCTAAAACTGACACACACCCAAGAAGTTGTGGCTGTCACTTAGAACCAAGACAAATGAGAAATCGCCTTTCTCTCGAGTGGAAATAGGCAGCCTGACAGAAATACAGTTCTTCCTTCTGATCCAGGACTGACATCCTGCTCTTGCCGCCCCTGAAACTGCCTGGGCTGTCCGAGTACATTTAACTCCGCCCCTCCTTGAGAAATCGAGCCTTTATTTATACAATGTCTGTGGTCCAACTGAGCTCAGAGGGTGTCTGCGTGTGTTGTGTGTTTGTGTGTGTTCTTGTGCATTCGTGTGGACGTCTGCATGTGGTGGGGGAGATGTTCTGGAGTCATAAGATCGGCTGGTTCCGAGTGGTTTTAATCAGCGAACCATTAGGGGATCATGGAAAACTTTTTTTGGGGTAACAAGACAACTGAGTAAGTATATAGAACTTTGAACTTAAATCTAAATGAAATGAAACGAAGTAGTCTTAACAGGGAAGACAGTCCATTCAATCTGAATGTTCTTCTTCTTCTTCTTCTTTTTAAATCTATAAATGCTTACAGGAAAATGTCAGTTTCAAACTGAGTGGAGACTGTTTTAAGGAACATAAAAGCAGAACGCTTTAAAGTGGAAGGGAAGAAAACTGAGAAACTGCAAAGGAGAGCTGGCCACCATCCAGCTGTGTTACAAGCCCCTTTGATTTTAACTGATTGCATTCTTAGATGCTCTGATCTGATTTGAGCTTTTCTTTTTCTGTTTCTTTTCTTGTCAAGCTGAGGGCAAGACTTCCGTTCCTTGACTGAGCGACTTAAAGGATGTTATAAAAACAAGACAGCTCCGGAAGCAGAAGATTGGCACCCTATGGAGTTTAGGTTATTGATTACGACTACCGGTGGGTTTTTAAACTCAGGTCTGAGTTTTTAAACCCCGGTTGGGTAGATGACTGTCATTCATGGAAGTATTTTTGTGAAACGTACACTGACTTTGGGGAACACCATGCTTCTTTGGCGAGCTTCTTTGGAAAGTTCAGGAGAAGACATGGAGCAAACTTGACTTCACTGTGCAAAAAAGAGGGCAATTTTCTGACTTTTACACTGCCAACAACAACAAAAAATACCTGCTATGCATTTTCCAGCAACGTGGACAGGGGCCAAGTGAAGGTGAACTGGTCATGGTTTGTCGACAGCTTTTCTTTTGTCGACGGCGTTTCTGCCCACGACCCTTCTTCTTGGGCTTAGTAGTAGCAATCTGCCTCTTCTACCAAACTTTGACACTCATAGGGACAAGGAAACTTATATCAGCTGTTACTGGGGCTTCCCCATACAAACTGGCTGAAATTTATCAAAGCCAATCCAAGGAAACCATCCCAAGGGACACATACTGCTTCCTGTCATCAGATGACACACAGGCAACCCGCAAGGTAAGCAAATCTAATGAATTTAAGTGAGACCACTTTTCACAAGGACGACACTGTCTTTCTCTGTTATTCCTGTATAACTAAAATTAACCTTCATGTGGTCTGAAAGAGATCCAGAGTATAAACAAGGCTGAGAATGACCTCGCAACAATGTGAAGTTTGAAAACCCATGTCAACATTAACTAGAGCCTTTAGCAAGTACTAAACAAATTCACTTAAACTAAACCAAACTAAAATATTCGCTGTCTCTCTCTGTCTCTGTCTCTCTTTCTCTCGCCCCCCTCCCCTCTCCCTTTTTCCTCTTCTCTCTCTGTCTCTCTCTGTCTCTCTCTGTCTCTCTCTGTCTCTCTGTCTCTGTCTCTCTGTCTCTCTGTCTGTCTGTCTGTCTGTCTGTCTGTCTGTCTCTCTCTCTCTCTCTCTCTCTCTCTCTGTCTCTCTCTCTCTCTCTCTCTTTGTCTCTCTATCTCTCACCTACACAACTTCAGTTCAGCATGGTTAACTAAAGGGTACTATTTCTGGTGAGTTCTATGCTTTTAAGTTTTTAGGAATGCTCTTCCAGGTGAAGCATGTAAATCTTAAGCTCATAGAACTTCATAAAAATAATGTCCTTTTACTTTAGACAATAGGCATTCATATCTAGAACTATGGGAGCAAAAATAATAATCATATATAAGTTTAATATATGAGTTTATGTAAAAATTATCTGACTTTAAATATTTTATTGAATACATTTTTAATAAGTGAATACAATTTATTTGTAAGAATCTTTTCTGTCTTATTGACAATCTTTAGGAAGTGCTTCCCGTGAAAATCATAATATTCTATAGTTTTCAAACTAGAAAAGCATAGCTAATGCTTATAGGCCTTCTGGGAATTTTGACAAATTTTGTTGTCAAAGACCAATTACACAGACACTACACTACAGCTTCAATATAACATTGTTGTCTAGGTGCCCAACTAGATAGAGCAAAGTGAGAGTAAATTCATTCTGAAATTTCTAGCCATAAACCCCTGTGGTAGGGAACCTACCTTATAATGAACTACATTGTGCCACAGAGAGCTCTGTAATAAGACTCCATTGCAATTATTTTTATTTGGGAATCCGGTACCAGTACATTAGAAGTGGTTAACATCTAGGATATTGGCAAGTGGACTAAAATGTTATTGAATGATTCAACAAATATTTATTTATATTCAGAAACCTATTTCAACAATCAATCAATTCACCAAGAACTTTAAGCATCATGGGACATACTCTCCTCAAAAAACTCCAGTGGAGCTGTGTGACCCTGGGCAAGTCACTTGACCCCCATTGCCCACCCTTACCAATCTTCCACCTATGTGATAATACACCGAAGTACAAGGGTTTAAAAAAAAAAACTCCCGTGGCTCCAAATAACCTCTAATATAAAATACAAACTCTTGTGCTTGGCATTTAAAAAGACCTTCACAATCTATCTCCATTTTACTTTTTGAGGCTTAGTCTACATACTTGCCCTCAGCATACTCTACAGTTTAGCCCATCTCATTTCCAAGTTGTTCTCCACACAAAATATTCCATCTCCCGACTCCATGCCTTTGTAAAGGCAATTTCCCATGACTGGAATGTAATTTTGCTTCATCCCTCATGGCTGCTTCTTAGAAAACCCAATTTCCTTCAAAGTTGAGTTCAAGCATCAACTCTTACATGAAGTCTTTCCTGTCAGCAACCTCCTCTTAAAAAGACCTTCCTTTTATTTTATATATATTCTCTATACACTTTTTATATGTTGCTGTTTGTTTCCCCAACCCCACTCCACTGCAACAGACTTGTTTCATTTGTGGTTTTGTATCTCTTGGACTTAGCCCAGTGCCTGGCACATAGTAGATACTTAATATATTCACATTGATCAATTAATTGATTTAGATGCAGTCTGAGCCCTTAAAGAACTTACTGTATAATATATTACTATATAATAGAGTATAAGGCAAAATAGATAAGAACATTTAAAAGAAATATAAATTAGTGCCTACATTCAAGGCCCTGAGATAGGTGCTCAAAATACAAAAGTGAAAAAAAAATATAGTCTGCACTCTTAAAGAGCTTATAGGAAGAATAAGACACATATATAAATGTTTATATATCAATATATATATAATTTGTATTTATTAATATAATAATAACAAGAAGATTGTGATTAGGGAAGAA
This sequence comes from Gracilinanus agilis, assembly GCF_016433145.1. Classification (NCBI taxonomy): domain Eukaryota; kingdom Metazoa; phylum Chordata; class Mammalia; order Didelphimorphia; family Didelphidae; genus Gracilinanus; species Gracilinanus agilis. The sequence goes on along the minus strand of NC_058134.1, from coordinate 132,745,362 downwards.
TAAGGATAAGGACAGGTACTGCAAGGAGGTAGAATTCCATGAGTAAAGATTCTACTCCAGGAGAGTATGAGGGAAGTACGAAGAAGAGACCAGTTGCTGGGAGCTTAGTGCTTCTGTAGGAGAATAGTACAATTCTGGAAAGACAGCTTGAGGTTATATTGAGAAGGATCTTGTATGCCACATTAAGGAGCATAGATTTTATTTTGCTGTCAGTGGGGAGTCACTGAAGGTTTATGAGCCAGGGAATGGCATGATTGGAACTGTTTTTAAAACGTTATTCTGACTGTAGCATGGAGGATGGATTGTTTCTTCTTTTTCTGTAACCCTTGAAATCTTGAAATCATATTTGACTCCATGCTCACTATCACCTCACATAACCAATCAGTCCCCAAATCTTGTTTCTGCATCAACAATATATCTAGCATCAATTCACTTCTTGCTACTCCTATATCCACTAACCAATCAAGCAATTCCCCCATTAAAGCTTTCAGCCCTTTGCACCTGAATAACTAACTGCCCAGTCTCCCTTCCCAGAGGCTCTCCTTTCTCTAATCCATTCACTGCAATCTGCCAAAATAATTTTTCTAATGCCCAAGTCTTTGTGACACTCTTCTTCTCAATAGACTCTGGTGGCTCCCTGCCAGATAGATTAACCCTGAAAATTGATAGTGCTAGAGCAGCAGGTCTGTACCTGGGTCATTGTTGGTTCCTTGTTTCTTCTAGAATCAATTACATATTCCTTTGTTTGATTTTGAAATCCTTCCCAATCTCCCTTTCCAGGTATATTACCCCTTTCTGCCCTTCACATGCTCTTTGGGCAAGCCAAATGGTTCATTTGCCTCTCCTCCTATGAAATCTACTATATCTTGTTTCCATGAGTGTAGACTGGCTGTACTCCAAGGTTAGAAGGCACTTTCTCCTCAGCTCCACCTCTCAGAAATTCTTGTTTCCTTCAAAAATATCCTCAATTGCCAATGAGTTCATCCCATGTGCCAACGTCTTTCCCCATCTCAATTACCCTTACCAAATGATATTATTTATTTTGTACTCATTTTGGATATTCTAATATATGCCAATATACATTATCTCTAATGAATACTATTTGTAAAGCTTTTGGCTCAATGCCCGGCACACAGTAGGTACTTCAAAATGCTTAATCCCTTTCACCCTGCTATATGATCTTATCTCCTTCAATGGAACATGAGTTTCTTAAAGGTAAGCCAAGTCAACAAGTTACTACTTAATACTTATTATGCCAGATACTATCCTAAGCACTGAAAATAAAAGGAAAAATATGCAAACTAGATTGGAAATAATCTGAGAAAAGGCAGAATTGTTAGAGAGGACTAGAAAAGGCTTCTTGTAGAACTCAAGACTTTGGGAATAGCTAGACTAGGAGCCCTCGGTTCAAATCTTGGTCTCAGACTCTTTTTAGCTGGGCAGGTCACTTAATCCCCCCAATGCTAGCACTTATTGCTCTTATCTCTTGGAACCAATATTTAGTATCAATTCTAAGACAGAAGGTAAGGGTTTAAAAATAAAAATAAAATAAATAAAAAAGAAGATGGGACTTTGGCTGAGACTTGAATGGATGAAGGGAAGCTAAGAGGAAAAGATAAGAAGGTATTCCAGGCATGAGGGACAGCTAATTAAAATGGTGGGAGTCAAGGGATGGAGTGAACAGATAGACCAGTGTGATGGATTGTAGAGAATGTGGAGGTCAGTGACTCATGAAAGGCCTGGAAAGATAGAGAGGGGGAAGGTTATCAATTATTTAAAAAAAACCAGAATTTTATGTTTGATCCTAGAAGTAATAGGCAGCCACTGGAGTTGATTGAAAAAGAGGTGTGACATTATCATCATATCGTCATTTTACAAACATGATCTCATTTTATCCTCACAACAATTCTGGAATGTAGACACTCCCCATTTTACAGATCACAATGATGACAATGCCTAGCACAGAGTAGGTCCTTAATAAATGATAGCTGATCTATTTAAAGGTAAAGAGAGACTATAATTTTGAAAGAGTGATATTCATATCAGTGATCTCCTTTGACTTTCACAACAACTCTGTGAAGTAGGGAAGATATTGTTTTTATTTAAAACTGAAGACTGAGGCTCAGGGAGATTGTGGTTTAGTTAGAGTTCCATGGGACAAGGAGCAGGTTGGTGGCACAGGGGATAAAGTGGCAGGCTTGGAGTGGAGAATACTCATCTTCTTGAGTTCATATCTGGCCTCAGACACTTACTAGCTGTGTGACCTTGGGCAAGTCACTTAATCCTGTTTGCCTCAGTTTCCTCATAAAATGATATAGTGAAGGAAATGGTAAACCACTCCAGTAGCTTTGCCAAGAAAAACCCAAAAGTGGTCACAAAGAGTTAGGTACTGCTGAAACAATTAAACAACAATTTGAGACAAAGGCACAGGTTGGAACCCAAGTCTTTATATCCTTGGTACAGGATCATCTACTGCCTCAGACTACCCCTCCAAAGGAAAGCAAACATGAGACCTGTACTACTATTTTGTGAAATCACAATTATATAGTTATATGAAACTATAATGAGCTAAAACCTTTCTTGACTTTGATTCCTTTTCAATGCTTATTCTATTATTAGGTCAAAAAGCACCTTAACTTTGAGACATCTATGAAAACATTCACATTAATATAACCTAGTCAAATGCAGGCATTTTAAACTGCTCTCATATAATTAGAGTGGATTACTTTTTTTATTTCAGATTTGTGATTTCATTGGCATAGGGAGTTCCCAGGAAAGAGGCTCCTTTTGTCACTGCAGATATATTTGTTTTTCAATTAAGTCTTAAAATATTGCCTATGAAAGAAAGGAGTTATGTGACTTGCCCAGGGTCACACTGATGACATATGATAGACATAGGATTTTGGACTGAGGTTATTCTGACCCTGGAACTAACTTTCTATCCATTCTGTTGCATTGCTTTTGAATTGCAGGGTATAAATTCTGTTTCTTTTTTTTCTGTCTGTAAAAGTGGTTCAACATAGTGAAATGAATGCCAGTCTTGGAATCAGGAAGAACTGAGTTCAAATCACTTAACCCTATGACTCTCAGATAGTGACCAAGAACTTTTGTATAAAATTGTGTACTGGTTGTATGGTATCTGATTTATTTCCATACCAAGAGTTTTTCTTACTAAGTCATGAATCCTTTTATCTTCCTATATTTTCCCAGGTTATTACTCTGCTCACCAACATTTCATATTTATTTGGAAACATGTAGGAGGGCAGCGAGGTGACTCAGTAGATAGATTGCTAGGCAGGAAGATCCATCCTTCTGATTTCAAATCTGATTTTAGACTCTACCTATGTGATTCTGGGCAAGTCTACCTCAGTTTCCTCATCTGTAAAATGAACTGGAAAAGGAAATGGTGAAATAACTCCTGCCAGGGAAATTCCAAATGGGGTCAGGAAGAGTCAAACACAACAAAACAACTGAAAGACAACAAAGTTTACTGGAAAGTTCAGTTTATTATATTTTCAAATCATTGTCTCATTTTCATTTTTGCTTTAAATATTTACTAAAGGAATTAAAAAAATAAACTCTTAAAAGCCTAATCTCTAAAAACTAGTTTAACTATTTTTTTGCATTTTCAAGTTTTATTTTTAAAAATGCCTAAAGTTGATATTAAGTCAAGAAACGTGATATTTTGAGTGCAGTTTTTGCTCACTGACTTCATAGGACTTTTTGTTTTCCTACTTGACTTTATATGACTTTAGTGTTTTTGCATGTAACTTTAGTCATATGTTAACTGTTAATGATGTACTTTCAACATTGGGTCTCTCTTTACTTAGAAACCATATGAAACTCATTGTCTGGCTGTCTCAAACGTTCACTGCTGAATTCTCTTCCCAGAAATGCTAAACACATGTGATGAACATTATTTTAAATTGTTCACAGTCTTAAGCAATTTGATTCCAAAAGTAAGATACTGAGATCACAAGGACACTTCAGGAGCCTCTTTGGTAGAAGAAGAACTACATCTCCAAACATTTACCTCCTGCTTCCCTGTTTAGCTTACAATTTGTGCCATGCTATAACCTACGGTAAATTTTCAAGCACTGAGTTTTCCCCCAGATAGACTATGGAGAGAGGCAATAATAAAGAAGTTGGCCAGGGACAGATGTGCATAAACTTTTCTTGGATCTTTCTGAAAAAAAAAAACACAAAAGAGATGAACATGTATTTTGTGCTTATTTGTGATACTTGATTTAGGTCATTTTAAGAAAGACCTTCCTGAGAAATGCCAAGTTTACCTTAGAGAACTGTCCAAGATATTTATTTATTTTATAAATGAGAGGTTTAATTGATTTCCCTTCACTGTGTTCCTAGCACAGTGCCTGGCACATTGTAGGTAGGCATTTAATAAATGTTTGTTGAGTTGAATTGAATAACTAAAAGATAGAGGTAAAATTCCTCCTGACAGCATACTAAGGAATTAATTAGTATTTTCATAGACTTACCAGATTTCTGTCCTGGGAGGAAGGCCAGAAGCCATATAGTCCAACTTTTCTGAAGGAAAATTCCCTCTAAAATGTACCCAATGACTGTAGTTATTTCTCCCTTGAGTGTATGTATCACAATTTATACCCTTATTCTTTTAAAATAATATTTGCTGTACATAAAAATATACAGGTTTAACTGTATTTAAATTTCACAAAAGACTCAGTTTAAAGGTTCATAAGAATGGGAGGGCATCATTGAAGGAAGTAATAGCTTCCAAGTATGACTTTAGAAATCGTTCCAAGTACTTTGTTTTTCATTTCAGTTCCTACTATTCATGAGTTAGTAAATTAGTATCTTGCCATCGTTTAGTGATTGTCATTTTTAAACTAATACTTTGTCAGTCCATTCAGGGAGGGGTGTGGACCACAAAATAAAGATGTGAGGGTTTCAACAATTATACCTTTAAGACCAAGATCTGGCTCATTGTCTAGCACTATTTTCAGGAAAGATTGAGATCATCATGTGGCCATTGCCAACTTTCCATATTGAGAAAGAACTCTCTCCCTGTTTTTGGCAAAATATAGACTGTTCTTTCTACTTTGCCCCTCTAAAGTGTTCTGCTAAGCAGATTTTTTTTTCAAGTTAACACTCCATTTTCTTCCTAGCTTTCCTTTCTTGAAGCTTGAGGATTTCTTATTATGCTTCAGCAGGTCTTAAAGCAGTATCTACTTAAGATTTCACAAGAACAGTTACTTTTTTAATGAGCATTTAGTGTACTAAAAGCACACACTAGAGAGGTGACAGTAGGGTTGATAGAGAATTGTCTTCAGAATCAGAAAAACCTGGGATAAAATCTCAACAATAAATAAAAAATGCCAATACAAATTTAGATTATAAGCTAAATTTCAAATTGTTATGGCTAAAGAGGTTAAGCCAGTAAAATCTAACTGAATAGTGAAAGGCATTTGAAGAGAAAATGAATCCATAGCCAGGTTAGTATAAATCTCAAATAACCTACATCATCCCAAGAACATTTAGAGCTACAAATGAAAGGAGACAATGAAACCGGTGTAAAATGGAGTAGATCTGTCAGAACTTCTGCTTTAAAATATTGCCTTCATCAGTGATAGTACTCACTGCATTTGGGATGCACACCCTTATCCTTGAAGTGTTATATGAGGAAGAAGAAATGTCACTGGAGAACAAAAAGATAGGAAGAGCAACTGTACTACACCAAGTAAACACAGAAGAAATCTGTGTTAGAGGTGAAAAAAAATCTTAACATGAGATTTCAATCTTTAAAATATTTCAATAATTGAGAGATTCCTAAGGATGGACAAATCATAGATACTATTATTAGAAACACTAAGGAGACATTAATAACATTATTAATAACTATTGACATTTAAATTGTGCTAGGCTATATCTTTGTTAAAATCTTTATGAGAATGATGTATACTCCTATCAACACGAACAGTATCAGATCTGATATTTGTACATAGATGTATATATATATATATGATATTTGATATTTGTGTATATATGATCTTTTTATGTAGATGTGTACATATGGTACATATGCATATGAATATAGATATACATCTATACATATTATTACATATTGAGGATATTCTTTAATGAAAATACAAGAAAATAGTTTTTCTAACAATTTTCTAGAGCAGATCACATCTTGACATTTGCACAGCTAATAGAATGATGTAGCTATGATAAGATCTTTGTGTGTTTTTAATTTATTATAAAGCATACTTGACTTTGTAGAAGAAAAATGTAGCCATAAAGGTTCTTCTCTAACAAGGTATTTTTCATACAGATGGTAAGATTCTTTGATAGACATAGCAGAAGTAACTTTATTCAATAATCCTCTCATTATCAACACCAAAGCAAAACAAAAATGGGGACATGTGTGTTTGATCGGGGGCAGTTATCAGATTTCAAATCAAAGAGAGATTTCCCAAAGATGGTGAGGTCCCCCTATGTTACTGTCTGAAGATGATATTATGTTGTTTCAGAAAGTACCAGAATACCACAGAGTCTGCTTAAAGAGTCACTTAGTCACTCAAAAGAGATTGGCTTAATACCTACAGAGAAAAAGGCAATATGATAAAACATGGCTCTTCTCTAGACTGTGATATGTAATTGAGTGGGATCACCTATTAAATTAGCCTAATAGTACATTTATCTTGAATATTTGGACAATGATTTGGACAATGAACTGTTATTTGTACAGGAAGGAAGGAAACAAGCATTTAATAATCACCTACTATGTGCCAAGATTTTTATAAATATGATCTCATTTGATCATCACAATCCTGAGAGGTAGGTGTTATTATTATTATTCCCATTTTACAGTTGAGGAAATAGAGACAGTTCAAGATAACTTGTCCATGGTTACACAAATAGTGTTTGAGGCCAACTATAAATTGAGGTTTTCCTACTTCTCTATCCATTGAAGCACCTTGCTTAAGTGCCTCTAAGTGTGAAAAAGAACAGGCTTGATTGACTTTTGAAATAAAATGTAGTGGTCTAGTCATGAAACAGAAGCAAAAGATAGCAAATTATCAGACTAGGACTGCAGTTCAACTCAACAGAGTGGGGAAAGACTTGGATGAAGGCTGCCCCAACTAGCTGAAAGATTTAAGGAAGTACACAGAGAAGAGTCACATCACACAAGAAGTTATAGATAAATTGTGGTCTATGTGGTTGGCAGAAGTAACAACATTGATGAGATCATAGACTCCATTGAAGAAACATTGAAATATAAGCATAATTATCTCTATGCATGTAGGAAGTCAGAAAACACATTAAACTATAAGTGAATCCATATGAATAAGAGATCTTAGTATTTTCTGTTCACATCTCTAGATTGCTTGAAAACAGCAAATTCCTATTGTGCATCATTATGGTGTCAGACTCTTTTTACCCATTTTCCTCCCAGGTCTCCAGCCACCAATCTTTAATTAGCATTGACCTGATTACTTTCACATATTCTGGAAGTAATACATTCTTTACATAGAGGTGATGTGTGTCAGGGATAGGATATTCTGGGGGTTACTGGCTTCCTTTCCCCAACTAGTCACTTTGACCCTTTTGCAGAATAGCTTTTAAGTCTTCTGGATTCTTGTATTTCCTTCTTATGCCCAAATACTTTCTAGAAGAAAAATAAAGCCTATGTTTATCTCTTCCTGCCTATTAGAAGTAATTAAGCTTCAGTTAGCGAATAGACTAGATAACTTCTATATCCTTTCAAATCAGACTGATTCTAGACCTGATGAGTTACTTTTCTTACCCTTTCCTGCCTTCCCCTCAGCATCCCCAAGTAGATTTTTATTGGGTTAATATGTCTCCTCTTTTAGAAAATCAAATACCTCTGGGAGGATTAAAGGTCTATCTGTTGTTCCTGCTCTACTATGAAATAGGGAAGGAGAGATAGCTAATTTTGAAATATGAACTTTGAGTATGCCCTACCTATCTAGATAGTAAGGTGTATATGGGAGTTGTTAGGGCAATATGAAGTTATGGGTTGGGTTTTTTTTTTGAAAGTTAAGAAAGAAGTAAAGAAAATAAGGCTTTATAGGCAAAATTTGATTATAATGAAAAATAATGATGAAAAACCTTTTATCCTCTTTTTTTTTCTCCCTAGCATACCAGTTCTAAACACCTAGACTTTGGATATAGTGCTAGTACTATTATAATTCCCCTATCTTATTAAGTAAATGGTAGTCTGGGAATCCATCTGCCTTTCAAAATACTGTTTCTCAATCCAGCAAGCATTCAACAAATTTTTATAATATATTTGATACAGTGGAAAATACATCACCTTAGGAGTGAGAATACTTCTTGATCTCTGAAGCATGGGGCACTGTTGACCACTCTCTTCTCATAGATATCCACTTCACTCTAGGTTTTCACATATCTTTCTTTTCTTTTTATTTTAGTAGTATTGTTTGTTTTTTAATAATTTTTTTTAGAAAAATTTTCCATGGTTACATGATTCAAGTTTTTACTTTCCCCTTCACCCCCTCAAACTCTGCCCCCCGCCAATAGCTAACTTGCATTTCCACTGGTTTTGATTCCCTTTCTGTCTAAACGAACATTCTCAGACTCTTTTTTAGGGTCATCATCCATTTTCTGCCCCCAATGAGTGGCATACCCAAAAGCTCGGTCCTAGACCTTCTTTTCTTCTCTCTATACACATTCTCTTTTGGTGACCTCAGTAATATTCATGGATTCACCTATTATCTCTATGCAAATGATTCCCAAATTTACCTTATCTCTCTCCTGAGTTCCAATCTGAAGGCTCCAACATCAGTATTCCATCAGTATTATTATCTCCATCTGCAGTCTCACATATCAAACAGTCTCTTATTTTCACTTGCCTAGTCAAACAACTTCTCAAAAAACCAAACTCAATTTATTTCTCTCCAAACTTACTCTTTCTCTTAATTTCTTATTTTTGTTGAAGCCATTATCACTCTTCTAATTATCCAGGTTCTAAACCTTACCACTTTATCTTCATTTATCCTAACACATTCTTTATATTTATTAATAGAATTTATTTACATGTGTCTCAGCCCCTTTCCCCCTTTTCCACATTATAGAAGGCATCATCCTGGAGACAGATAGGTATATATATGTATATGCATATACATATATATGCACACATATATATATACATATATCTTTCATGTTTCCATTTTTCAGTTCGTTTTCTGGACATGGCTTTAACCAGTTATTCTTTTAAGTATTGCCTCTATAACTGCATATCTCTTGTTTCTATTCATTTTGCTGTTCATTATCCCATGTAGTTATTTCCAAGTTTTTTTTTTAATTAGCCTGCTCATCATTATGGCAGAGTAGTATTCCATTACAATTATATCCCACAATTTATTTAGCCATTCCCCAATTTATGGGCATCCCCTCAACTTCCATTTCCCTGCCACCACAAAGAGGACTGCTATAAATATTTTGGAAGATATGGGTTCTTTTCATTTTTCCTTATCTCCCCTGGCAAACAGACCCAGCAAGTTAAGGGAATACACAGTTTTATAATGCTTTGGGTATAATTCCAAATTACTTTCCAATATGGTTGGATCAGTTCACAATTCTACCAATAGTGTATTATTGTCCCCATGTCCCCATTTTCCATATCCCTTCCAACATTTATCATTTTGTCCTTTTAAAGCCATTTCAGCCAATCTGATGAGTGTGAGGTCTCAGAATTATTTTGTTTTGTAACTTTCCAATCAGTAGAGATTTAGAGCATTCCTTCATACAGATATTTTGGTTTTGACTTCCTCATCTGAAAATTATCTGTTCATATCTCTTGCCCATGTATCAACTGGGATACTCTACACACTCAGTTATTGTAAGATCTTTTTTGCTCTATTTGTCAGCATCTCACAAATCAATTCTCTTCTTTCTACTTAAACCACCACCACCTGATTTCCATCTCTTGTCATTTCTTATTATTGCAATAGCCTCATAATTGGTCTCTTTGAATCCAAACTATCTCATTTAAAAATATCTGCTACAAACCTGCCAAAGTAATATCCCTAAAGCACTGGTATGATTATTATACTCCCCAGATCAAGATGCTTTAATGGCTCCCTGTTGTCTCTAGAAAAAAATGCAAAATTCTCTCTTTGGCATTTAAAATCTTCTACAATCTGCCTTCAGACTACTTTCCAAACTGAATGTGGACAAATAATACTCCAATCCACTACCCCCACACCCATCCTTTTTTTCTAGTCAAACTGTCATCTTTACTAAGCCCCATATTATGTCATTTTCTGACTCCATGTTTTTATACAATCTTCTCTCAAGCCAAAAGTGATCATCTTTTTTCACCCTCTTAGAATCCCTCCTCTCTCTGTGGCTTAGTTCATGTGCCAATTCCTACCAGCGACCTTTCTGAAATTCTCTAGTTGTTGGAGTCTTTTTAATTGTGGGAAAAATTAATATTCATTTTCTGACATTTTAAAGTCTACAAAGTCTTCCTCTGTCCCATGTCTCCTCCCTCCCCAAGAAATCAGGTAATATAATATAGATTGTACATATATTATCATATATATCTTTCCATGTTCATTATGTTATGAAACAAGACAGATATTGCTTATATTAGAGAAAAATTCATGGAGGAATAAAGTGAAAAATGATATGCTTCAATCTATATTCAGATTCTTATTCCTTCTATGATGGTAGATATCCTTTTTTTTTTATCACGAGTTCCTTGGAATTGTTCTGGATCTTTGTTGTATTGATAATAGTTGTCATTCACAACTGATCATACATGACTGTTGTTACTGTGTACAACACTCTCCTGCTTCTGCTTACTTCACCTTGCACTACTTCGTATAAAATTTTCCAGATTTTTTTGGTGATCATCTTGTCATTTTTAATGGCACAATAATATTCAATTACAATCATATATCATAACTTGTTCAGCCATTCTCCAATTGATGGGCTTAGTTTTGAGTTCTTTGACACCATAAAAAGAGCCACCATAAATATTTTCTTTAGGTAGGTCCTTTTCACCCATCTTTAATCTATTTGGGAAAAAAAAAACATTACTGGTATAGCTGGGTCTAAGAGTATGCAGTTTGATGGCCCTTTTAGACATGATTACAGAATGCTCTCCAGAATGATTATATCACTTCACAGCTACAACAGTGTATTAGTGTCCCAATTTCCCACATCCCTTCAACATTTATCATTTTCCTTTTTTTTATGCCATGTTAGCCAATCTGGTGGGGTGAGATGGCACCATAGAATTGTTTTAATTTATGTTTCTCTAATTAATGGTGATTTAAAGAATGTTTTTTTCACATAGCTAAAGATAATTTTAATTTCTTCATCTGATAATTATCTGTTCATATTTTTTTGCCATTTATCAATTGGGGAATGCTTTGTATTTTTTTAAATATGACCCATTCCTCTATATATTTGAGAAATAAAGCCTCTATCAGACAGACTTGCTATAAAGATTTTTCCACAGTTTGTCATTTGTCTTTTATTTATTTATTCACTCATTTATTTATTTACTTATTTGCCCACTTATTTTTTATTTGTTTGTTTGTTTGTTTGCTTTTAAGCCCTTAACTTCTGTGTATTGGCTCATAAGTGGAAGAGTGGTAAGGGTGGGCAATGGGAGTCAAGTGACTTGCCCAGGGTCACACAGCTGGGAAGTGTCTGAGGCTGGATTTGAACCTAGGACCTCCTATCTCTAGGCCTGACTCTCAATCCACTGAGCTACCCAGCTGCCCCTGTCATTTGCCTTTTAATCTTGGTCATATTGACTTTGCTTGTGCAAACCCTTTTTAATTTAATATAGTCATAGTTATCTCTTTTGCATCTCGTAATATTCTCTATGTCTTGTTTTGACCTAAATTCTTCCCTTATCTGTAGGTCTGACAGGGAAACTAGTTTGTGTTCCCCTAATTTGTATATGTCACCCTTTATTCTTAAATTATGTATCCATTTGGACTTTACCTTTGTATATGGTTTACAGTGTTGGTCTATGTCTAATTTCTGTCATACTGTTTTCCTAACAGTTTTTGTTAATAGTGAATTCTTTTTTCTAAAGCTTGGATCTTTGGGTTTGTCAAATACTAGGTTACTATAGTCATTTATCATTGCATGTTGATTCCTAATCTATTCCATTGGTTCACTTCTCTATTTCTTAACCAGTACCAGACCATTTTGATGGTTACACTTTATAATATGAGTTCTGGTTCAGTCTAGCTATCTTCCTTCATAATTTTTTTATTAACTCCCTTGATTAATTCTAGGTCTCTTTTTCCAGATATATTTGTTAAAAATTTTTTCCCAATTCTACGAAATCATTGCTGGATGTGGCACTGAATAAATAAATTTAGGTAAAGTTGTCATTTTTATTATATTGGCTACCCAAGAGCTATTATCATGGCTACTCATAAAAATTGTTTAGATCTGACTTTGTGTGAAAAGTGTTTTGTAGCTATGATCATATGGTTCCTAGGTTTGTCTTGGTAGATAGATTCCCAGGTATCTTATAGCCTCTATAAATATTTTAAAATGGGATTTCTCTTTCTATCTCTTCCTATTGTGCTTAATGGATAGCATAAAGAAATGCTGATGATTTATCTGGATTTATTTTATTTCCTGCAACTTTGATAAAGATGTTAATTATTTTAGTTGATATTTACATGCAAGGTATACAATCTTATCTCATCAGTGAAGAGTGGTAGCTTTATTTCCTCATTAATTTTTCCAATCCAATTTCTTCTCTTATCTATACTAGCATTTCCAATACAAAATTGAATAATAGGGGTGATAATGGACATCCTCTTTTCACTCCTGATCTTACTGGGAAGGTTTCTAGCTTATTCTCCTTACAGATAATGTTTACTGGTGGTTTTAGGTAGATGCTATTTATCATTTTGAGGAATGTTTCATTTATTTCAACATTCTCTACTCTTTGTAATAGGAATGAGTGTTGGTTTTTGTAAAAAGCTCTTTCTGCATCTATTGAAATCATCAATTATTTTTGTTGTTTTTATTATTGATATGGTCAATTATGTTGACAGTTTTCCTAATATTGAATCATTCCAGCATCCCTTGTATAAAACTCACTTAGTTATAATATATGATTCTTGTGATATATTGCTGTAATCTCCTTGCTAGTATTTTGTTTAATATTTTTACCTTAATATTTGTTAGAGATATTGGTCTACAGTGTTCTTTCTCTGTTTTTGTTCTTCCTGGTTTAGGTATCAAAACCATATTTGTCTTATAAAAGGAATTTGCTAGAGTTCCTTCTTCTACTATTTTCCCAAATAGTTTATAAAGTTCTCTAGTTGTTGATGCCCTAACCCCAAATCACATTGAATTTATTTTGTGTAGACGTATATTTACTCTTTTGTGTACATGTTTTTCTTCCTTCTCCCAAACTTAATTTAATCTTCTTTAAGGTAGGGACTATTTGTTCTGGGGTGATTTAGGGCCTTCTATCCTCAGTAACTAGCATAGAATAGAACAATGAGAGCATACATTAAAAGCTGTAGGAAACTGATAAATCCTTGGTGAATTTGAGTCAGATGACTTGAAGTCCCCAGTTTGTCACGTACAAACTATATGACATTGAAAAAATCATTTATTTTCTCTGCACCAAATTTTTCTTCTCTATATCTATCCTTACCCTTATCTGTAAAATGAGAGATTTGGCTTTTAAAATTTCATTTTCATTCTAAATAAATGATCTTATTATGTACTGTGCTACATATTCAGGGATTCCTACTTTTAAGATGCCAACATTTTGAAGAGGGAAAATGCATTAAGTTGGAGACATTTTGATCTCTCTTCTCCTCCTGCTTATTGGACTGCAGTTTTGTCTATTGGGAAACAGGGTTGAACATTTTTGTACTTGTGTTTCTCCTTTATGCATTATAAAATATAAAGGAATATGGTTTTAGGATTGCTGGTGATGTAGAAATGTTTCTTGATTTTTTTTGCTGACCTCTTGTCAAAATAAGGTTATAATGTAACAGTATTTATACTTTAATTCTGGAATGAATTAATCCTTTGATTATGATAATGCATAATATTTAGACATTGCTTTGTTGGTACCTCATCGAAAGTGATCCTAGTTTTCCAGTGAATCTTTTTGTAATGACAATGAAGACAAGTTTCATTTTGACCTAGCAAAATAGTCCTCGAGACCAAAAAAATTAGAAAATTTTGCATTCACTTTTGCTGAATCTATCTGGAGCTATATGCAGGAAAATGCCTCTAGAGACTGGGGACATGGGTTCAAATATTACCTGTTCTACTATCTGTTTGACATTGAAAGAGTCATTTAACTTCTTTGGCTCTGAGTTTCCTCATTTGAAAAATGAAAAATGAAGCATTTGACCTACATAGCTTTTAAAAGGCCCTTCAACTTGAAATTTATCAGCATATTAGATCATAAGGGAGAATCCAGGCTTATCTCTAGGAATGTAGGTGCTTGGAGCCCTGTCATACTGCTTCTCCCTTTTCTCTTTCCAACATCATGTTGGACACATAAATTCAGTGAATAAAAGAACTGAGACACATATTCATATTTTATAGATCTTTAAAGGTCTGATATAATAGAAACAGATCTACATGATATAGAAAGGTTTTTAACTATATCATTCCAAATAAATTATTGCTACTCACGATTTTATATAAAATAAGTTTCAGGAACACTTAAAGTCTTTTATTTCTTTTGAAACATTTAGTACCTTTAGCTCTCTATAACTGTTCACAATGAAGGACTTCACAATTTCTCAGGGTATGATGGGTCATTCTAATCCCATATAAAATGTAAAAAGTAGGAAATTTGATATTGTCTCTATCCTGTCATAGAACTATATATAGTGATGAAAATTAAGCTGTAAAGTAGTGAAACACAGAACTTTTTTTTGCATTAAATCAAAAACTGTGTGAAAACAATAGTACTATTCACAAGATTCATTTTAGGTGCTAGATATTTAGCATCACAGAACCAAATTTGCCTTTCTTTTTGGAGCCCTGACAGTTGTATCTTAGAAATTCAAGCAAATAAAGAGAAATCAGTATACCTTGTGTATCTACCTACATGTTCTCTCTAAATTCCTACTCTATCACATCATCCCTTGCTTCTTTTGTACTGTATTACCTATTCCATTGCTTTCTCTTCCTTCTCCCCAATCTTTAGGTTTTTCTTAAACCCTTACCTCTTGTTTTAGAATCAATACTGTGCATTGGTTCCAAGGCAAAAGAGCAGTAAAGGCAAGGCAACTGGAGATGTGTCTTGCTCAAGATCACACAGCTAGGAAGTGTCTGAGATCAGATTGCAACATGGAAAATGGCAGGGTGGAATTCCTGCAAGATACAGGGTCGAGCTTCACCCAGAATTCTAGGGGACCCCATGTTGCACAGATTTAAACCCAGGTTCTCCCATCTCTAAGCAATGGCTCTCATTTCCTGAGCCACCTGGCTGTCCAATCTTAACCTTCTCGATGGTATAATCTTGGTTGTTTCAACGAGACTGTTTTAAATTTCATTCAAACTATTCTGGAAAACTGGTTTGCCTACAAAAAAAAGCAAGTCAACAAACATTATTAACCCACCTTATTTAGTCAGGTAAGGGGCTAAGTGTTGGGAATAAATTTTAAGTCTTTAGCCTCAAGAAGCTCCAGCTTAATGAGGGGAAGAAAAATTAAAGAAAGATGAAAGAGGTGAGGTGGGATGGGTTGGAGAAAGAAGGTATGCGTGTGGGACCATGGTGGAGAAAAATCTAGAGATTTGGGAGTGGATCCCAAAGAGGAATGAAAAAATGAAAAAATGGCTAACATGAGCATTTGGAGGCCTGAGGGAAGGTCTATAGAGAGGAAGCAGGAAGTTCTGGGTTCATGTCCTGATTCTGATATTTTGTGCAAATCATTTCATCTATTGGCTTAATCCTAACTCTCTAAAATGAAAAATTATAGTATAGGCACATGCCTGAATTAGTAGAGGGAGTTTCCTTATTGGCAGTTCTCTATTCCAATGAGATCACTAGTCTAGTTTAAAAAATAAGCTTTGATCCTTCATGATCTATAATTTCAAGAGCATGAGTACTCTCTTGACCATAGTAATTAACACACACACACCCCACCCCCACCCCAGACTGGCTAATTAGACAATCTTTGGGATTAGCTTTGCCCAGAAAGTCTATCACATTGCCACCAACCTAACAATGTACCTCTACAAACTTAACTCAGTTGACAATGCAGGAATTATTAATCTGCTGTTTGTGAGCTTTTAAGTATATATGTATTTTGATCATTACTGTTCAATGTAATTGATTTCCTTTTTAATTCTGCATACTTTATGTGTTGAAAAATATTATGCTGAGAAGGGGTCCATAGGCTTTACTAGATTTCCTGATGTGTCCATGACACAAAAAAGGTTAAGAACCCCTCATAGAGATGACTGATTTCTGGGTCTATATGTATTCAAAACCTTTTATTGCTTTTTTTGGATTTACCAGAGCTCGAAACACCCAGGGTCACCTTAATGCCACTTTGACTCATTGATGCACATCTATAGTATAAACACATTTTAATATATTCATTTTTAAATAACACGTGGATAAAGTCATAGTATTATGGCTCTCAAACAATAAACCTTTAGGAAATACTACAGATAGCAATAACGTGCACATCTTTCATACCAGTATGTAGAAAATTTAAGCAACTACTCCTTATTTATAATTCTGTGGAAGTTGATTCGAGAACCAAGTCAAACCTTTATAAAGAAATATTTCTGGAAGTGAAAATTTACAAAAACAATGAAATTTTGATAAATTTCTTGAGGGAAATATAAACTTGCTCAGGATAGTGAAATCTAAATGATATTCTAACACGTCTCTTTCCTCTTCAGTCTTTCTCCCATTCCTCATTGAGGCATGAAAGTCACCTTGGGTTTAAAGGCTGGACCAGCAGAAAACAAGGTCTAACAGGTTATACTACATTGAAAAGGGCTCGATTATAGACAAAATCATGACAATTATTTGAGGACCAGATTAGCAGGACTTGGAGAAACTCATGGAAGCTGTACCAACAGATAATGGATTTTATCTTGTCCACAGTGACTCGTGGATCCATCAACCAAAAATCATTTGATAAGTACTGACTCTGCTAGGCACTGTGCTAGATGCTGGTGATACAAATACAAAAAAAAATATTGACTGAAGTGTGTATGGGTTGTAATTTTTGTTGGGGAAGGGTGAAGGTGAGCATTGCATAAATACTATTGATATAGCCTGACACAGCCTTCACACAAGAACACAGGCACTTTAACATATTTCATACTTATACACTAAATAGGATCACTGACGAAATCATAAATCTTCTGAAGTACTGAAGAAATGTCGAACCTCAGATTCAACTATGATAAATTTTATGTGCCTCAAGATATCATCCAGGCTGTAATTATTCCTCCTTCATGCTTTTATTTTTTTCTTGTATGGTCACTGCCTTCCACTCCTCCTCTCCCCTTAATAATTGTTCTTTTTATTTTTTTCCAGTGGAATTAACATTTAATGTAAGAACATTCAGGACCTTAAGTCATAGAATACAAAGAAGTGATAAGAACTGCTTCCTGTTGTCTTATGCTGTAGTATTCAAAAGATTTAGAGAGATTTCCTAGCTTAGTCTTCCTCCTTTCCAGTTATTTATGAAAATTATAATCTCTGGAAAGCTCTCTTCACCCTGAAAGCATAATATGAAGCCTCAAACTGTGATTTATGTTGTCTTAAAAAAGTCTTAGTGAATGAATTTGGAAGTCTCTAAGATAAAATGTGATATTTTTACCGGACTTTTGTGCAACTTGGTGGTTTGTTCAAAGTTTAAACTCAGCCTCGGAAATAAAGGAGGTAGCTGGCATCTTCAGGAAGGAATTAACCAAAGAGATCCTCCCACTCAAACTATTATAGTGATTTCCCCCAAAAAACATATCTTCTAATGATAAGAACAGTTGCATTTGATGATTAGTGGAGAGAAGCTATTGAATGGTCAATGCGACCCATAGAGGAGAATCCCATTGTAATATTGCTCTTTGTTAACTGGATTCATCAGTTCTTCAGGTCAAATCATATCTCCTCAGGCAGGTCTATTGGTGATAATTCCAGAAAACTATAAAATCTCAGAGTTTAAAAGGTTGGTAGAGATCATCCTCTCCAATCTTTTCTTTATCTAATACACGAATTGCATCTACAATACCTAGGATACCATCAGAATCAGGGAACTCCTAATTCTGTCTATTCCATGTGGGGATAACTCTGTTCCAGAATTCTCCATGATATTGAACTGAAATCTGCATCATCACTGTAGCTTTCATTCTTCTCAAAGCCAAGAAGAATATATATATATATATATATGTATATGTATATGTATATGTATATATATATATATATATAATCTCTCTTCAATACTTCCAAGTATTTGAAGACAGACATGCATCTTTCTTAATCCCCCAACACTCTTCTACCCCATCATCCAAGAGTATTCTCCAGGCTCAACATTTATACTTTCTTTAATTGATCCTGATCTAGCATTTTTGAATCTGTTCAAAGACTAAACCCATTCTGGACACAGAAAGACAGATTTCTTAGAAATAAAAAGGAGTTTGAGCAACAGTTTTTTAATGGCCTTCTGAAACCCTGGTGCCTAGAACTGAGCACAATATTTCAGATGTTATCTAACTAGAGCAGAGATTCCCCTCAATGTGGACAATTTCTATCCAATTTAACTGTATAAGCTATTTGGCTGCCATATCCCATTTTGACTCGCATCGAACTTATGGTCTACCAAACCTCCCACTCCACTCTTATGTGAGCTTCTTTCTAGGCAGACTCCCCTACCCCCATCCCTAAATCCCATCTTGCCCTTAAATTTGGAACCCATGTCTAAAAATTTATTCTCGTTAAAGTTTTTTAAAATGTGGATCATAGTGAGACCATAAAATCTCATCTTCATGGAGCCTTTGCAATTCTTTTTTATTGCCAGCACTTTCCCTCTCAAATTAAATTCCATTTCTACTGTATTTAGCTTGTACATATATAATTGTTCCTACTTTGTCTCCCCTCATTATATTATGATCTCCTTGAGAGCAGAGACTTTCTTTGTATCTCCAGTACTTAACAGTAGCTGGTACATAGCAGATGCTTTTATTTATTTATTTGTTCTCTTCATCATATCCAACTCTTCATGACATCATTTGGGGGTTTCTTAGCAAAGATATTGGAGTGGTTTTCCATTTCCATTTCCAGCTCATTTTACAGATGAGAAAACTAATGCAAACAGTAAGGCAACAAGTAATTTGCGGAGAGTCACACAGTTAATAAGTATCTAAGATCAAATTTGAACTCAGGTCCTGCTGGCTTCAGGTCCAGCACTCAATCCACTCTACCACAGAATTACCTTAGGAGATATTTAACAAATTCTTATTTCGAGTTGATGATAGGCTTATCAGTTTGGAACCAGAAAGGACCTTAAAGGACATCTAGTCTAACATTCTTTATTTTGAGAATGAAGTAACTGAAACATGGAGAGGTTGGGCGACATGCCCAAGGTGACAGGTCGCACATGTCAGAGCTTGCTTTCTCATTCAGGTCCTCTAACTACAAAGGAAGTGTCTTTCATATTTTGAATCTCGATTCCATCATTCATTATATTTTCCAGTTTTATTTTATCTGCAAAATTCATAAATATGCCATCTATGCCTTCATCCAAATACTGAATATATGGATAGTTTAACCAGGGGCAGAGTCCTGGGAACTCAACTGGATATCTGTTTCTGCATGAATTTAAATTCATTAATTATAATACTTTAATTAATTAATTGACTAAATTAAATCCAATTCCTCCTAACTCTACTCCTATCAAGCCCATTTAGCTCTATCTAACCCATAAGGATACTGTAAAAGACTAGCAAATACCTTTCCAAAATCTAGGTGTATTGAGTATATATCTACAGCATTCCTTTGATCTACGACTCTAGAAACCCAGGCAAAGATGAGACTATAAATACAGCATAACGAATAGTAAATATGTGCCAACCATGTGTAAAACTCTGTGCTCTGCTCTGGGTGGGGCCCCAAGACAAAAAGGAAACAGTCTCTAACCATATGGAACGTATCTTCTGAATGTATCAAGGCAGGAATGCAAGATATAAAGAGACAAAGAAATATAATGCAATTTGAGGAGAGAAAAGGCTTGAAGGGAGTTGGGGAAGGATAAATGAGGTTAGTTTGTCATGAGTTGTTTTTAATTAATGCTTTCTCATAGTGATCACTGCTTTCTTTTCTGAATCCTTATGTACCACTCCTTTAATAATCCGCTCTAGAATTTGTCCAGGAATTCACTTCAATTTCATATTCACGCTCATAGGTTTTGGAGCTAAGAAAGACCTTTGATGTTACCCAGTCTGCCCCCTCATTTAAAACATATAGAAACTTTAGTTCATCACTGTATTGTAGAAGCCATCTTTCTTTTTAAAAACAAGAGTATTTCGACTTAAGGAAGCCAATGTGAAACAACACTTTAAACTATATACAATTATTTTAAAAATTATCAATAGTCTGTCTCTGTATTTTTGTCCATTTACCTCTGTGGACATGATTCTTTTCCGTCCATCATTAGTCTTGTGTCATTCCCATCCATATTTTCTTACTATCCTAGAATATAAACTGGTAGACTCAGAGAGTTAATGCTTTTTACATGGAGGCAATCTCAATAGAAAATCCTACTGACTTATTTTCAGTGGAGCCCCAGTAAGGATGTTCAGGGAGGAGAAGATTGCCCTCATGATGAAGCACTGACATTATTATGGTGACAATGAATCAAACTCTCCCCAAGGTTAGAACTGCACCTGGAACCTGCATTTGTTAAATGCTTGCTTTGACACGCTATATAACGAGGCTTGGGTTAGATCTGATTTTACAGAAATACTTATTGTTAGATTTGATTTCAGAATTTACCATTCTGTCCCTCCCCCTGCTCTGGGTATGTAATAATTATATTTTATTCAGGCTAATATTAAAATAGCAGGAGAGTAGCCCATGAACCTTTTAGCTAAACCTCAACCAGCAATGCAAAGGGAGCACAGCTAGGTAACAATGAATAATCTATCTGAATAAAATGGAGAACTGACTATATATCATCGTAGTGAATTATGGGGCTTTTAGGTACAGCATAGGCACAGGGGAAAGTACCTTTAGCACCTGAGAGAAGCTTCCTGGAAGACAGAGAAAGTTTTTTAATATAGTCTCTAATGTTTCAGGGAAAATATATTGAATTTGAGAGTGGTAGTGACCTTGGAAATCATCAAGGTTTAGGGGTTTCTAAACTATGGTCCACACATATCCAGAGGGCATGAAGGGATGCATTTCAAGAAGTCATTGAACTTGAAGAGGGGAAAAAATGGCTTGTTTATTTTCATTAACCTTTGGTTTTTCCCTTGTAATATTTCATATTTTATTTTATGATTTTAAAGAAATTATCCAGAGAAGGGGTCCATAAGCTTCATTGGATTGCCAAAGGGATCCACAACAAATAATAGTTTAAGAATCTCTGACCAGGCTGCACATTTTATTTTATCAATGAGAAAAACAAGTGATGTAGAGAGACATTGTTTTAATAGCTCACGCAGTGATTCAGATGTAAAGTCATAACTAGAAATAAAGTGTCATGGTTTTTAGACCATAATTTTTTTTTGTTTTCCTGAAAGACCTATTGAGGTTTTATAGTTATGTCGTTGAGGACCTTGTTACCTTCTTTAAAAAAGCAACAAGTCCACTTAATGTGCTTAATCAGGGTGAGGAGGAGAAAAGCACTGAACTAGTGGTTAAGAGACCTGGGTTCTAGTCTTAGCTTGCCATTTAGGATATACCTCCTTTGTGTCTCACAATTGCTTCATCCATAAAATTGGATAATAATCAGAACTGTTACCAGGGCAAGAAATCATGGCTTTGCTCCCAGGGTACCAAAATTTGGATGGCCCTGGCAGTTTCTATTTTTCTTCAGCAGGATAGAAATGACTGAGTTTAGAACCTAAGAATAATTCGTTAAAGTAGCAAGTTTTTAGATAGCATAGTTTCTTTCAAATGTTTAGGTAAGCTACACCCTAGAGGAGCTACTTAACTCAACTCTGTTCAGATTGCGGCTCCTAGGCAAGAATTCTAGAAGTGTCTTTGAAATGCCTTTGTTGGAATTTGCTTAAAAAGTTGAGTTGAGGGTACGTGAATATGCTGCTTAACTTGGGAGCATTTTGTGACTCTTGTCCCAGGCATCAAAACTGTTAACTTTATTTCTGAGAAGTCCTATCCTACCTATTTTCACAAGAATGTTGTAAGATAGAATTAGGCTGTGTAGGTGAAAAATGTTTTTTTACAAATACCACTGAACAAATGTAGGGAATTCAGTAACTATTGCTCTCTAGGGTGTATCATAAAAAGATTTAAATATCACAAGGTACCTCTTAGAAAAATATGGCACTGTACATAAAAAGCATAATGTGATTATTAGAGAACTCTTCCTCATTAAAGTTAAGATGATTTTATTGTCTTGTCTCAAAATACCATCCAAAGCTCTAAATTGCAATATCATAATTGAGAATCCCGCTTTTGACTTCAGTATTTCTTTAACAGCAATAGGAAATAAATAACATTCCAAACATTGCAGTCTGAAGCCCTGTTCTTCCCTAGTGGAAAATCCAGCAATAGCTGAGTCAATTTATGTAAAAATTTCAGGAAAAAAATGAAGCAGAAAATTAACTCTTTGGTATCAATGCTTTTGGTATTTGACCCTGGCAAAACCGTAATCAGAAAGGATACCTTCATATGAACCTAGCATACAGTGCAAGATAAACCCAGAAGACAGTAGTGACATTTGATTTGACTTTTTTTCTCCATAGTATTTTCCTTTGAAATTATCTTTTCAAAATGACCATCTTTTCTGAGTAAAAGGTAGAAACTCTGTCAAGTGATTTGAAACTTTCTCTTAAAGAAGCTAAACCTATTTATCAAAGCTTCTTAATGGTGCCTATATTTTTGGAATATAGATTTTCTTTAGAATATCTATTTTTCTCTTTGTAGAGGAAGAAAGGAGAAGGAAAAGCTTCTTATTTTTCTTCTAAATAATACAATGGAGAAAAAACAGCCTGTGGATTTTAAACAAAACTGTGTTTTCTGGATCACAAATGAACTGTGCTCATGGAAATGTGTTTTTATTGGGCACATAGCTTTAAAGAACCTAATTCTTTCTTCATAGTTTTAACATTTTTCTCTTTTGTAAGGACATTTTAAATGGAAATAGCTTTCCTGTAAAATTCCTATAATATGAGTGCAAGGATATATCATTATCATCACCAAATAATACACACATGTTCATGTATAAGATGCCCCTAATGACATGAAACAAAGCAAGCCAAATAGCAATGGTAATTTTGTGGACTGATGGATTGGAAGGAACTTTAGACATCATCTAATACAATATTTTTTTATTTTTTTAAGCTGATAAAAATAGTCTTAAAGAGATTAAGCAAGTTGCTTATACTTAGACAGTTGATCCATGGCTAAGATAGGACTAAAAATAGGTTTCTTGAATCCAAGGCCAGTGTCCCTCTCCTATAATACATTGTCTCTACTCTAATAATCTTCCAGTAGAATAATAGCAATAATCCCAATTACTTATGTTTATACAGAAATTTAGGGCTCACAGAGCACTTTCCTTATAGTTCTGCGAGGTTTGTAGTGTATTTCAATTTTCAGATGAGGAAACCAAGTCATAGAGAAATTATATGATTTGTTTAGGGCCATAAAGCCAGTCAATCCATTAGTAAATCAATAAATATTTATTAAATACTTAACAATGTTCCAGGTACCACGATCACCATTCAGAATATAAATACAAGCAGAAAGAAAGATAGATAATAATTATATGATATTCTAACTATGATGGTTCCATTTCCTTGGTTCTGAAAAGGATTTGTTTTTAAGTATCGCAAGACCATATTTTGGAATTGGATGGAAGCACAGAGGCCCACTGAGTCCAATTCTCCTTCTCCTTGTCCATTTTACAGATCCAATAATCAAGCCATGGAGATTAAGTGACTGCCCTAATGCTAAATACCTAGTAAGTGACAAAGGAGAGATTTAAACCCAGAGATTTAAACCTGACTCCAGCTCCATTATTCTTTCTACTGTATAATGTTGCTTTTCATAACTGATATTTATTTTCCATTTGTTCTCCTCCTTCCAGTTTTACTCTCCAATGTCTTTGAGATGACTTTGAGTCAAATAGACTCTTTAATCACATTTCCTTTAAACTTTTTTCCTTCTCTTCTTGCTATTTTATGAGATGTTGCCTCTAAACCTTTAATGTTCTTTTAAAATTTTTTATAAACAAATTTATAGAAATAGATTTCCCTAAATTGCCATATTTATCTCCTTGGCAAGGATGCCAATCGTTTCCTAATGCTTATAGCAAGTGTTTAATTAGGGCTTGTAAACTTGATTAATCAATGGTTAATTTTCTTGAGGAAGTTACCTTAATCAGCATCAATGTCCATTCCTTCATCTAATTTTTGTTACAGAGGCATTTATAATTTGTGCAAGTCTGGCTCTCCTCAGATGGAATTGTTTTCAATGCTCGCTACATCTTTTCTCATGTTTATTCTTCAAAATTTTTGTTTATTTTGATCTTCACTGGAAAAAATGGACACAGAGAACAGATTCAACAATGACTTTCACATCAGAAATGGGTCATTTATTTTCTGTTAAAATAGACTCAATTTCTTGTTTCATGCTCAGCATTTCTAGTGCTCTGCATTATTTAAAAGTAATTCTTATTTTATGAGACTGAAAACATCAAATTATTATATTTCTTACGAATCATACCTGAAGGAACTCTGATTTCATTACTGTGGGGAACTCCAACATCTCTATGACTGAATAAGTAAGTCCTAGGGAGTTACCTGAAGCAAATGGAAGTTAATTGATTGCTCCAGGGTCACAAAGCCCATATCAGAGGTGGCATATGAAATTAGGTCTTCCTAACTGAAAGCTTCTGTATCATCTTTGTACGTTGCACTATGTATAGTATATAGTGCTGAGAATTTAATTTCTCATAAAAGAGAAAGGATACTATTCAACTGTATATATTACTTCCATAAGAATCATGAGATCATTAGTACCCAAGAATGTTATGTCTCTAATAAAAAAAAAAAAACAACAGGTAAATATGCTTTAGAATGGATCATCAGTGTGTTGTTTGCTTTTTTTTTTTTATGAAACCATAAATCCTTGAAGTTAGAGTCATCTTCATTACAAAAGCAAAGACTATGTATGCTTATTAGTTACTATGATTGCCGAAGTGGACTGAATTTTTGGAAGCAATAAGTTAGATGTATATTAAGTACATATTCTGGAAAGTATTTGCAATTAATAGTGTCCTTATTTGCTATAGTTGTCTATGAACTGTAAAACACTAGCTTTGGGTTGGAAGCCAGTTATGTATATGCCAGTAAAATTTTTATGTCAGTGTCTCAGGAGAGAACAATTTGTAGCAATGACGTATTAAGCATTTAGAAAAAGTAACATTGAATTTTTTTCCCTCAAAATTAACTTGTGGAAATAATGGTCGTTTATCTGCTATTGGTGTCTCGGTGCCTTTAATAAATAAATATATGTATAAATTTTACTTAGTACTGAATGTTGTTGCATCTTGTTCCTTCAAAACAGTTATCTGAAAATTGAATAATAAAATGAATGAACTTGTTATTTTATTTACATCTTGTTAGCCACTAAATTAATTGTCAGTATAATACTTTACATTATTCATATAGTTCTTAACAATATCAAAGGACTTTCAAATATATCATATAATTTACTATTCAAAAAACTTTATCAAACAGTTATGGGAGGCATTTTTATTTCCATTTTACAGATGATGAAACAGTCTCAGGATGATTAGTTTCATTGCAGCATGTCATTGGAACTCAGATCTTCTGACTCCTCTCACTAGCAGTGTCTCAAAGAATTTTGGAGTGAAAGAACCCTAAGAAATCTAGTTCAACTAGTCACCTAGTCCCACCCTCTCTGAAATAACTAATTAAATGGTTTCTAAAGACTGATATAGCCAAATCAATCAGTGATTTCGGTATCAACTGGGAAAAGATAAACTTCAACATTTGGATGAATCTGTAACCTTTGCCAATAATCACCTCAAACTCAGCATGGCCAAAACAGAATTCACTGTCTTTCCCTCTTAAGTGCTAACCTTTTCTAAATGTCCATATTATTGTAAAAAGTAGTATTATCTTCTCATTTATCTATCTCTGTAACTTCGGTTTTATCCTTAAATCCTCACTTTCATTTATCTCACATAAATAATCATTTGGTAAATCTTCTTGTTTCTACCTTCACAATATCTCTAAGTAGATCTATACCCTTCTCTACACTAATGCAGCCACTACCCTAGTTAAGGCACTCATCCTTTTTCAGCTATAGTATTGCAGCTAGGTAGAGTTAGTTTGGAGGACCTGATTTCAAATTCAGCCTCAGACTTACCTATTTGACCCTGGGCAAATTGTTTAATCTCTGTTTGCCTCAGTTTCTTCAATTATAAAATTTCCTTGGAGAAGGAAATGGTAAATCATTTTTGTATCTTTGCCAAAGAAAAACCTATGAATGGGATCATGAAGAGTAGCACATGACTAAATGATTAAAAACAATTGCAGTTAGACTTCTAATGGTTCTCTTTTTGTTAGTTCACACCCCCCCCCCGCCGCCATCCAATCTATCTTTCATGAACTAAGTTCTCCAAATGTTAGTTTTGATCATATTACCCACCTAATCAATAAAATCCAATAATCAATAAAATCCAATCCTCCTACCTTTAGGATCAAATGTAAAGTTGATTGTTTTGCATTTGAAACTCATAATTTGGGAATGGCTAAATAAGCTGTGGTATTTGGTGATGGAATGCTAGTTAGACATAAGAAATGACAAGTAGGTTAACTAAAAAAAACCCACAGAAAAACCTACATGAAATTATGAAGAGTGAAACGAGCAGAACCCAAGAGAGCATTATCTCTAATAATGCAAGGAGGGCAGGGAGTTGACTGGTTATTTTAATGTAACAAAAAATACATTTAAATAAAAAATTAAAAAACTGTCATAATTAATATTTGATCCCTTTCTACCTTTTCAACCTTCTTATACTTAACTCCCCTCCTTATACTCTAGGACCCATTTATCCTGCTTTACTAATTACTTATTAATTCCTAATTACTTCCAGTCATTCTTTATTATGGCCACAAAACTAATCTTCCCTTTCCTCAAAATCAATTTACTTCTAAGATATGATATAGATTTCTTAGTCTTAAATTTAAGGGACTACATAATATGGTTTAATTCTACTTTCCAGGACAATATTTTAGAATGGTGAGAATCTAACATCTGTCTCCTAGGCAACATATAAACTTTATGCTAGTTTCACAAAGCTCCATTCTATAGTGAAAATTTCAGAATGGACATAACAGAATATAAAATTTTATGTACCCTTAATTCCGAGTTGAATAGGATACTTTCCCACCAGTATGTACTAGTTTAGTTCCCTTAGGAGCATATCTACTGCATTGTCTTTTTTTTAAAGCACTACTCATATCGTAAATATATATATATGTATATATATATTTGTGATATCTCTGATTAAAAATTCATTGTTACATGCCTTTAAACCTGTATTACTTTCAATACAAATTTCCTTTGCATGTATTTAGTAAGATAAAACTATTCTTCCTGACTTTCCTTGCCACTTCTTTAGGTATCTCGTACTGAGATGGTTGAGTCTAAATGTAGTTATCCCACTATTGTCACTGATGATAATATCTATATAGAAAAATGCCAAAAGAGCTATTCCATTTCACATGTATTTGTTGTGTTTCTTCTTCTTTCTACAATGCTTTCTGAATGATCATTTTACATTGAATTTTCTTACTTTTAGCTCTCCCTTCCTCATATCCCCCTTTTTTTCTCTTTTGTGTAGTGAACCTAGATATTATATTATTTTAACATTTGTCAATGGAACAAGACATCTGATTCTCCATTTGTTATTTTGTCATTATGCACTGTCAATTCTATATTTTCTTTAGCAGGGACATAATTTCATGTGATGAGATATTTTGACAAGAATTATAGGACAAGAAGGAACTTCAAAAGGTCATGTTAGAAGGAAACACTGCTTTCCCTTATATATAATAATGAAAATAAGATTCTTATAGTTTTCATTTTCATTTTTCTTTTTTTTGAATTTTCCCATTCCCTTTCATTCATTCATTCATTTATTTAATCAAGTTTTTAAAAAAATTTTTATAAAAATTTTTCCATGGTTCCATGATTTATGTTCTTGCTCTCTTCCTCCCATCCCTCCCACCCCCTGTAGCTGATGTGCATTTCCACTGGTTTCTTCATGTGTCATCAATGAAGACCTATTTCCATATTATTGATAATTGCACTAGGTTGCTCATTAAGAGTCTACATCTCAATTCATATCCACATCAACCCATGTGTTAAAGCAGTTGTTTTTCTTCTGTGTTTCCACTCCTGTAGTTCTTCCTCTGAATGTGGGTAGTGTTCTTTTCCATAAATCCCTCAGAATTGTCCTGGGTCATTGCATTGCTGCTCGTACAGAAGTCCATTACATTCAATTTTACCATAGTGTATCAGTCTCTGTGTACAATGTTCATTTTTCAATTTATTCAAGTTTAGGTTTTTATCCCATTGAACTTGTAAGGTAAGTAGAAACCAGATAAAACTGCTTTGTTTTTATTTATGAGGAAATGGGAATGAGAGCTAGTTAAATTGTTAATTTTATGTCTTAAACTGATAATACTGTTAGTGATTAGAGGTTCAGAATTCTGAGTTTCTAAACTGAGCTTTGGAGTTTCCATACTATGTGCCCTCCATGACAATGAAATCATTTTTTCTGGTCAGAAATGCACATACATATGTACATAAGAATATAATTAGGAGCAGATGCTTTTTTTTTGCCACAGAAGTCCCATTGGCCACCATGAACAAAATTTTGGGCTACGCACTGTCTGTTGTAGAGCACGAAGAAATTATTTAAAATGGGAAAAATTGACAAGATGCTTGGTGACTTTAGTGTGAAAGTAGGCACAGGGAAAGGCAATGAAAACTATATTAGAAAATGTGGTTTGAGCATCAGAAATGAAAGGTACAAAAGGCTTATTGACAACTCAGAATCCTCAGAATCCCACCAATAACTTATGGATAATTTCTTAAAGTAAGCAGTTGAGAAAGTAGTATCAGATGAAATCACAAAACAAGATATTAACTATACCTCAAAAGGCAAGAAGTACTGGTTACTGAGTTGAGGCATTTCAGAATCAATTATTACTTTATAGTTAGGCTGGTTAGAAGACAGCAAATTAGAAGCCAAAATGATAAGAAGACACTGATCTTCGCAGCTACAACTGGCCTTTTTAAATGATTTGACACTGAAATATTGGAAAAGGATAAAAGTAAAGACATTGTCTATAAACACTTCTTTTTTAAATTTTTAAAATTTTTATTTAGAATATTTTTCCATGGTTACATGATTCATAATTCCCCCTCCCTGCTCTCTCCTCCTCCCTCCTAAAGCCAACAAGCAGTTCCACTGGGATATAATTGTTCAAAATATATTTCTATGTTATTCATATTTGCAGTACAGTGATCTTTTAATATCAAAACCCTAATCAATCACACTATGTGATCAAGCATATATTTTTCTAATGCTTTTCTGGTTCCACAGTTCCTTCTCTGGATGTGGATAAGCATTCTTTCTCTTAAGTTCCTCTGGATTGTCCTGGGTCATTGCATTGCTGCTGGTAGAAAAGTCTATTACAATCTATTGTACCACAGTGTATCCATCTCTGTGTACAATGTTCTCCTGGTTCTGCTCCTTTCGCTCTGCATCAATTCCTGGATATTGTTCCAGTTCATATGGAATTCCTCCATTTCTTTATCCTTTTCAGCACAATAGTATTCCATCACCAACAGATACCATGATTTGTTCAACCATTTCCCATCGAAGGGCATACCCTTGTTTTCCAATTTTTTACTACAACAAAGAACATGGCTATAAAATATTTTTGTTCAAGTCTTTTTCCTAATTCTCTCTTTGGGGTACAAACACAGCAGTGGTATGGCTGGGTCAAAGGGTAGGCATTCTTTTAAAGCCCTTTGCACATAGTTCCAAATTACCCTCCATAAGGGTTGGACCAATTCACAACTCCTCCAGCAGTGTATTAGTGTCCCAATTTTGCCACACCCCCTCCAACATTTATCACTTTCCTTTGCTGTCATATTGGGTAATCTGCTAGGTGTGA
Organism: Gracilinanus agilis; assembly: GCF_016433145.1. Lineage (NCBI taxonomy): Eukaryota > Metazoa > Chordata > Mammalia > Didelphimorphia > Didelphidae > Gracilinanus > Gracilinanus agilis. The sequence continues at coordinate 132,714,939 of NC_058134.1, read as the reverse complement.
GTTGGTACCTCAGAGTATAAACACTTCTTAAAGAAGTTTCACCTTTGCAAAATAGTCACCACAATGGAGAGACTGGTGATTGATTAAATATGTAGAGTGACACATAGATTTTTGGATATGGCCACTGTTGAGATTATTTTGCTTGACTATATATATTTGTTTCAAAGGTTTTGTTTTTCTTTTATTTTACCATGGTCCATGGGAAGGTAAAAGGGAGAGAAAATAAATACCAACTAATTGAAAAAAATGTATGAAAGCTCACCAACTACTTTAGTCAACAAATACCTAATTATTTGTTCAGGTAAAATACTTAGAAATAGTTTCAATTTGTCTTAGAGACCCTCACCACAAATGGAAAAAAGTCTTACTTTATTTACAATCTACTTAATGGAAACATGAGGTAAGAAGAGACATTTTTTTCAAAGACAATTTTCAACAGAAGCCAACATTTTGATTTTCAATGACAACTGATTGGAAGGTAGAGAAAATATAGTATTCAACACTTTCTATTGTTACCAAAAATTTTTAGTTGGTAGAATAAAATGCAATCTTGAACATTGCCTCAGAAAAGGTGTCTTTTTTCTAGAGAAACAGAGACACAATGAGAACTCAAGTAAGCTCATTTCTCTCCTCTGAAAAACTGGAAAAGGCAAGATAGATAGGTTCTTTAAGATTGAAATCTTTTAAATATTGTATTCAGATGGCTTTGTGCTGATAGCATCAAGTCCCAGACTTGATGGGACCCCCCCCTCAATACAACAGATATCATTTTTTCAGAAATTTGCCTAATCATCTACACAGAAAAAATTTAATAATAAAACAGACCTTAAGCCAAGTAGATCTAAAATGTTTATTATCCTGATTAATGCATAGAGTTGGCTGGATAAATAATCTATGGAATATGTTCATAAATTTATATATTCTAAAGCATGTTGCAGATGGATAAAGAGCTGAGCTCACAATTGAATTGAAGGAGTAAAAATGATCAAACTTGGGAATGTTAGATACAACTATTCTTTCAAAGATGCTAAGATTCTCTCTGTCTGTCTGTCTGTCTGTCTGTCTGTCTGTCTGTCTCTCTCTCTCTCTCTCCTTTAATGCCAATCATTATCTGATGCTATTTGGCCACAGTCATGAAACAACATGATCTCAAAATAATAAAAATTGTTGGTCCTTGGTTGTAAGTTAGAAGAAGCATATAATCAATGATGTCTTTTGCACAAGAAATGGAATGAAGAGATGACTGTATTTTTATTACCAAACATCTTGTTTGGAATATTTTAATGATGAAGTGGCTGAGTCAGAAACTGACTTCTTACTTCATAGTTTTGACCTACATGCCTCATAAGCATCTCACACTCAACATGTCCCAAATGGTAACTATTGTATTTCTTCCCAAATCCAAACCTTTCCCAAACTTCTGGAAGCATCCTTCTTTCAGCCAGCTAGTTTTGTGACTTTAGAGACATCTTTGACTTTTCCCTCTCCTTCAACATCCATGACTAATTAGTTGCCACAGCTTGTCAATTCTTCCTGTCAATCCACAAGCATTTATTAAGTGATTACTATGTCCCAGATACAGTGCTGAACACTAGGAAAATAAATATGGGCAAAAATCCAGCTCTTACTATAAAGGAACATGCATCCTAATGAGGGAAAACACCATATAAATAACTAGGTAAATACAAGACATTTATTTACAGATTAGATAAAGGAAGTATGAAAAGAGAAGGCATTAACAAAAAAGAGTGTGAAGTATTATCTAATCCTACTTTCACAATCTCTCTTACATCCAAATCTCCTTTTCACTCAAATAGCCTCTACCCTATTATCATGACCTATTGCTTTGTCTCCTATGCCTCCAATTTTTCCATTCTCTCCTCTGACACATTGAGTTCCAAAGACACAGATCTGACTGCTTAAGAATTTTAGTGGCTCCCTATTGCTTCCAGGATAAAATGCAAAAACCCTCAGGTTGGCATTTAATCTAAAATCTGCCTCCAATTTCCCTATTTAGTCTGATTTTCTATGATTTCTCTTCATGCCCCCTATTTAAGTCAAACTGGTCTAGTAGCTATATATAATACGCAGCATTCCTTCTCTCAGCCCCATGCCTTTGCATAGTGGTCCCGTACATCCCTCTTACCTCTCCTGTGTAGAATCCTTTTTGATACTTAAGCACAATATTCTACAAGAAGTCTTTTCCAAACTTTTCAATAGTTGTTTCTTTCTCTCCTCCCTCCACCTCCGGCCCCTGAAAATTTCTCTTTATTCTTTTTAATTTGTTTAATTGTTTCTATTTCATCTCCCGTAAGAATATAAGTTCTTTGAGGACAAGAATTATGTCCTGTTTTATTGTATCCTGAATTTCTAAAGAATATGTTGCCTGTTACAATGAATAAATGTTTGTTGATTTGAATTGAAAAGTACCATGTAGACTTTTACAGGTTCAAAATACATTGGGTAGTGCTATTATGATATAAAGCTTGGCATAGTTTAATGTATAGTAACAATAAATAAATGTTTGTATTAAGTAGCCAACCCTAGTGAGGGGAGAAAATGATGAAGGATGTACAGTGGGCATAAAAAAGGACTATAGCATATAAGAGTTTGATATTTAAGCATTTTGTGGCCAGAAAAGGAGGTAGTTCAGTCATATAGTGAGAGACAAAAGAGATAGACCTTCATGTGATAAATCATCGATACTAATGTAAGGCACAGAAGTTGAAAGGAAGGATCCCACTGAATTGAGTGACCTCATGGAAAATATATAGGAGGCCAAGAATTATTTAGAATGAGAAGGCATGGATGGGTTGCAATCCAGATTTATAGAAGGAATACCCATATTCCATGTGATTGTGGATTCATAGACTAATTGAAGCATTTGTTACCTAATATTTCTTACAGAAAGACAAAGCAAGAAACTAGTTAAGGGTCAGGAGTGGGGGAAAGAGTAATTCTTCTTTTGAGAGAGGGCCATAAGTACAAGGTCAGAGGATGAGAATGTTTATTCTGTTTTCCTTTCCATCGTGAATGTGAGGAAAGCAAGGGGAATATTTTAGTGCCTCCCAGCTGAAAGCACAGCCTATTAAGTTTCATAGTATATAGCATGCTGGACAGAGTAAGATCTGTATAAAGAAGAGTTAGCCAGTTATATGGCAGGGACTTGAGGGTGTGGATATGCTCTCCATCCAAAACACCACTCCCTATCAATCTGTCAATTCCTAAAAAAAGTAAGCATTCAAGAGGCGTGCCTTTGAATTGCAATATTGTGAATTTAGAAGCTCTCAGTTAAAATTCCAGTATCCCTGAGAGGGAGAAATTCATTATCAAACATTAACATCTTAGTGATGATTAATTTACTAAATAACTAGCTCTTACCTCAGAAGATATATCAAGACTCTGAGGCGATAAAATATTGAACAAATAGTAATGATGACACCAATAACATTTGTGTAGTACTTTAAAGGATAAAGTGATTTCATTTATACTTATAAATAAAACACAAAGTGATTTCACTTTTAAGCTACTAAAGTTTAAAACTGGGGTAAGACTTTTGGGACACTGTATATACTCTGTTCTTTACAATAAGCATTATAAGACAGGTAGCCATGGAGGCAGGAAGAAACCCCTTTTTTACAGATTAGAAAATAGGCACTGGTGGGGGGGTGATTAGGTGTTTTGCCCAAGATCACACAAATAGAATTTAGGATTTAGATAAATGTCTTATAACTCCTAATCCAGTGCTTATTTTATTAAAGGAATTATGGTATTATAGAATCACAGAATTTAAAGCAAAGTGAAAGCTTAGAAATCAAGTCAGTATAATTGCATTATTTTTCAGAGTGGGAAACTGAGTCCAGAGATACGGTGAATTGCTCAAAGTCACATAGACAGGTAGTTGTCGCACTGAATAGAACCCTGGACCTAGAGTTGGAAAAATTTGAGATCAAATTTTGCCTCAGACACATATTAATTGTGTCCCTGGGCAAATTACAAGATCTGCCTCAGTTTTGTCATATGTAAAATAAAGAAAATGTTAGCACCAAAGTCTCAGAGTTATTGTGAAACAAACAAAAAAAGATAATATTTGCAAACCTTAAAGTACTATGTAAATGCTAGATATTATTATGTAGATTCTAAAGAGCAGAACCAGCATTTAAAGCTGGGTCCTTTGTCTTCATATGAAGTGCCTTTTTTCCAATGATACATTTGAGAAGCATGAAATACTGCTTGGAGAGGACAGAGTATGGAAGGGCAGTGAGCTATAGGGCGCTATGCAATCTGGGGATATTATGAAAATTTGGATGCTTTCCATGAAAATCAAAGGAAAAAGAGGAAGAAAAGTACATAAAAGTAGGTAAGGCTAAGAGTTAAAGATGACCAATATAATCTTCTTCAGAGCACAATCTCAATCCTACCCATGACTGCCATTTTCTCTTTGGAGCAAGCTGTAACAAAGATTATTTCCTTTTTAAAATTTGTATTGGCACATAGTGGATGCTTAATAAATGTTTGTTGGTCAAGAATGGCACAGTAGGCCAGGGAGGAGCTAGATCATTTCTTGAGCTTAGGACAATGGTTCCAAACATTACTCTTTTGTGTCATGTATGGCTTTGGCAGTCTTGTGGCACCTGTGCCTGAGCCCTTCTCAAATTAATGTCTTTAAACATATAACATTTATATATATATATATATATGTATATATATACACAACATACATATATATTATTATGATGGAAAAATTATGTTGAAATAGTTTCATACACACACACACATATATATATGTATATATATATATACATATATATATATATGTATGCATGCGTATTTAAGTTAACACATTCCAAGTTAAGAATCTCTGAATTAGAGGGGGCAGCTGGGTAGTTCAGTGGATTGAGAGTCAGGCCCAGAGACGGGAGGTCCTGAGTTCAAACCTGGCCTCAGACACTACCTAGCTGTGTGACCCTGGGCAAGTCACTTGACCCCCATTGCCCACCCTTACCACTCTTCCACCTATGAGCCAATACACAGAAGTTGAGGGTTTAAAAAGACAAACAAAAAAAAAATAATCGCTGAAGTAGAGCAAGAAATCCATGGTGTATTTTTTTAAACCCTTACCTTCTGTCTTAGAATCAATACTGTGTATTTGTTCTATGGCAGAGGAGTGGTAAGGGCTAGGCAAAGGGGGTCAAGTGACTTGCCCAGAGTCACACAGCTAGGAAGTTTCTGAGGCCAGGTTTGAACTCAGGACCTCCTGTCTCTGGGCCTGGCTCTCAATCCACTGAGGCAACTAGCTGCCCCCTCCATGGAGTCTTGAGTCAAATGGGTATCGTTTTTAAGCAGATACTTAGGATCTTCCTAAATACTACAAATGTTGAACTAGATTGGGTTCCCTACACACTGCACCCCAATTCTTACCTGTACCTAGGGATGTTCTTCAAACCAATCTAAAGTCCCAACCCATTCGGATTATGTTCATGCTAGGTCATATTTTGCCTCTTGAGTGGCCAAGAAATTTATTGGATGTCATGGACAATTGTGGCACATCTAATGGATACTTTATGATTCCAAGAAAGAAAATGTAGGATCTTATACAGAAACCTTAGTTCTGGGAACCTTTGTGCTACAAATGATTTTAAGGAGCTCGGCACTCAGTTAACTTTCCTCACATTTATTTTTAAATTTTGCTTTTGCAGAGATAAAGTCATTTAGGTGGGCAGTGGATAGACTTCTGAGCCTAGAGGCAGAAATACTAACTGTCATGGGTTCAAATCTGCCTCAGACACTTAATAGCTATGTGATACTGGGCAACTCAATTAACCTTGCTTGCCTTAGTTTCCTCATCTGTAAAATGAGCTGAAGAAGAAAATGGCAAACTACCTCAGAATCGATGCCAAGAAAACCTCAAATGGGTTCACAAAGAGTGAGACATGACTGAAGAACAACAACAACAAAAAGTCATTTAAAAGGCCAATATCAACAATAGGGAAAGCTCTATTTTGGTTCCCAGATGTAAAAACAGGAAAACAGTATGCTGGCATAGGCTGTGTTTCTGAAATGCCTGGAAACTGCAAACTAGGAAGGTAGTACTGATTTTAGTTATAGGACAGGGTCTCAGATCAACTAGATGATTTGTGTTTGAACGTCAGAGTGTCATAAATACAAATCTGTATGTGGCTATTTCATAAATACTGAAAAAAAGTCCCTCTGTCAACCTGAAGGAAAAAATTGTATTTTTCAGCTCTGGCATTACTAAAAAGAGCTATATTTCATAGACTTGAAGTAAGACTAACAAAAGGATTTTTTAAATCCTAAGAGAACAGCAAAACTTTTATGTTATTCTTCATCCACTGTTTTAAATTTACATCCATTACTTTTATTGTCTGAATAATTTCCATCTTTGTCTTCATTTCCAATGTTGTAATTTCATTGAAATAAATTAATCCTCAGCAAAACTTGCAATGTTTTTATATTTAATCTTGAATAGAAGTATTTCTGAGATTGACAAGGTAAAATGGCAAAAATATGCCTTTAAATAGTGTTTTAAATTAAATCTCTGAATATGTTAAACTCAGAAGATAGTACTAAACATGGATATTTATAGGACTATAATATTAACAAACATTCCATATATTTAATCCTCACAATTCAAACTAAGTTATTTTAGAAAGGATGATAGGTATAGATTAAGATTTAAAATTTCTTCCAATAAAAATCTTATAGTTTTAGTTATATAACTTTCTACAAGGAGAACGTGATTTTTGAACATGTTCATCTCCATTTTTCAAGAGAAGAAAAAAATAATTTAAATGTCTGTGGTAAGACAAGACTTAGAGAGACTGTTTCTTTAGTGGTTGGTTGGCATAGTAGGAAGTTTGGAATTTTTTTTTGTGGTTTCAAAATTAAATATACTCTTCGGTTTAGGTACAGTCTTTAAAACTGGAACAAGACAGGACCTCTTAATTGCATAAAGTGATCTGATTGGTCGTGGGTATTAGGACACTTAGCCTCTTTGCTCAGTGGGCTTTCATTTTGCATATTTGAGAACTGCACCTGTTTGCCAACTGGCCAAAACAGAAGCTCAAGGTCTGTGAGTCTTGCTGTTGGACCATTTCTGCTGGCACAGAGTGTTATAAATATTACAAGGACGGGAGCAGTTTGTATTACAGGATAACATAACATAATTCCACTGACCTATTCATTTCCTATTTATTCTTCTGTTGGATTGCATTTAGATAGGACAGGTTCTGGTTCTTTAGCCTAGTTCCTAAAGATTCTTATTTTTAAAAATAACAGAAACACACTTTATTGAGAATATGCTTAAAAATGAGAGGCAGTGGGAAATATTTAATCATCTCTGACTTCACTGATCTAAATTGAAGGGAGGAGGGGCATGATGGCTCTAAAATAAAAGCAGCGCATTAGTAATGAATCAGAGAGCTAAAATACTTCACTGCCTCCAAAACAAGTCCTATACTTGAGCCAACCATTATAGAAAATTGCATCCTGTGATTAAGAATGAAGATGATGTGAACATTTAGGAGACCCATAAACACTATTCATTGTAGCTTGAGAGGCATTTATTTATTGCCAAACATCTGCCTTCTCTCCCTCTTTGCCTGGACTTCTCTAAATGGGAAGTGGGAAGTTTTTGTTTGTTTTGGCCCTCTGCGGAGCAGTCCAATGGATCACTCAACTAAATAACCTTAGCATTTAAAGGCTCACCTTTCAATCTGGTTTCCAATGTTCCTTCTTAAGAATGCATGTTGACATTCATCATGAAAGCCACATAGAACATTATCTGGTGAGCATTTTCTTACTTTGGTGAGTTACTACAGCTAGTGTCCATCATACAAATGGATCTTAATGCAAACATTTATTTTTGTCAGGTTTTTTTTGGAGGGAAGGGGAGTTCTAAATATATTTTCCCATACTAATATTGCTATAAATGGTAGTTAAGTTCCCAGACCAGTCTGCAAAACTCTTTTTAACTGAACTACCTTATAAAGATTATTATAGGTTGGGGTTCTTTACCTGGCATCCATGAGCTTGGATGGCAAAAATTAGAGCTTTATATATGCTAACCTCTAGCTGAAATTCAACATTTCTTTTAATAATGAAATTTTAAAAAAGAAATATTATTCTAAGAAGAAATTCATAGGATGTTAAGGAAGTCCATGCCAAAAAATGTTTATGAACCTCTACTCTAGACCATATAATCATCACATTAACCAGAGATTAACATGGAAAAATGTCTCCAGCATTCTAATTAGAGCCAGCAGGAATAGCTTTATCTCCCCTATTCCTTTTCCTCTATCTAATCACTCCCAGAACTGAGAACTTTCTCCCCTCTCCATGCTCTTCCCTCCCTTCCAGGAGCCTCCTTAACCTTCTAAATGAAGAAGCCTTGGGGCAATTCAAAAACCCCTGACAGAGAAATTGAGTCACCTGCCCCATAAGGGTAAGACCAGCAGTTAGGTTCCAAAGTCTCTGTTCTCACCAGTGTGGAATCTGAATATCATCTAGCCCTTTGCTCTTCAGGAGACTTCCTCCCTCTCCACAAGCATGTTTTCAAGCCAGGTCAGGCTCCTCCTTTCTCCTAATACTAGGTCTAGAGAAGCACTATTTCAAAACAAAACAAGACACCATTCTTTATTGGTGAGGGTAAGGATACCTTTGTCTGGGGCTTCCTGGAGGATCCCAAACCCAATTCAGGACCCTGAAGGTCTGAGATTGTCCCATGCCCATCCTCAGGGGCTACTCTTCATTTTATGAGTATCTCCCCTTAATAAAACTGACTTATTACTCTTTTGTTATGTGCTTCAGGTTTCCTTACGTGGGACTTTTGTGTGCAACCTTCCAAAGGCTGTATTAGGAAAGAACCTGGCCAGTTCTGAAATAACAGCAACAGTTTTCCTGGCATGGGAAATGGGCTTCAACATAGGCTTGAAAGGGGGAGGAATAGGAGCTAAGTAGAAGGGACAAAGGTAGGGGTTAACTCCTAGGGATGTTTCTTAATCTAAGGGACACCACTGTTTCTGGGGTTTTTGTTTTTTTTCCATCCCAGGGACTATTTTCCCACTTGGTTTCTCTCCTTCTCTGGGCACTACAAAAACAAAATCACTTCCTAACTTCTTTCTGACTTGCTCATAAGCAGTCCTGGGGTTTTTCTGGAGGTATTACTATTAGCAACACCAAGGAAATGAAATTGTGTTTGGTGTACCCCCTACTTGTTTTATACTTTGACCCTGTAGAAAAAGGTAAAAGCACTGATATGTTAACTTTGTGAGTGTTCGGTTATACAAAAGAGGTTTTTTTTTTTTAATCTTAAGCTTTATCTCTAATTCTTGAGTAAAAGGTTAAGCTTCCTATTAAAGTAATTTCAAGCAGCAGGGGCAGGGGAGAGAGATATTTCTTCTCGGCCTTCAAAATCTCACTCACCCTTAGGCAGTGGACTTTTAACTGCTCAAGTTTATATCACCTGAAAATGTATTTTTTAAACTTTTAAAGTAGATGTTGTTCTAAAAATCCCAATAGCAATCGTCTTATTTCTTAGTTGCCTAAAATGATTATCTTTCTTAATTGTCGATGTAATTTATCTCTGGATTTTTGGCCACGAGTCTTAACAAGGCACAATGCACAAATAAAAGTGCTCTATTAGTACACGCATTACTTTTTGAATGACTTTCATGATCATTGATTTAGTGGGTACCTAAGAGGCCATCTAGCCCAACCCTCCACCCATTTTACAAATGAAGAAACCGAGTTTCTAAGAGGGTAAGTGGCTTAGCCAAAGTCTGTAGGATATTCTTAAATGGAATAACTCGGTTGAAGTTTATGATTTTCCACCTTTAATTTTAATATCTGATTCTCTTTTCTCTTCTCAGATTAAAGAGTCTATTGAGAAGCACTTTGGAATCCATGAAAGAAGGGCAGTGCTCTTTGTGCCTCCTTCTTACAGCCAAAATGAACTTCAGCTTTATCAGCACATTCTCACATATCATGGTTATTCCATTATTACCTCAGAAGAAAGCCTCAGAGCTGGCCTTAGGCTTGGGCTGCTGGACCAAGGTGAGAATAATTAGAAGCAATTTAAATCCTGTAGAATGTAAGACCCTTTGCAGCTCTAAATTCTATGATCTTGTGATCCTATAATGTTATTCTATTTCCAGTTTGTGTTCTGCCCTCTAGAAAAGAATTTCTCTTTTATCACTCTTGAACCTTGACTAATAAATCCTTTTGCCACTTGCTAATCCCACCTCAATTCCTCTCTAACTGCTTCATAAAATTATGTTCTCTGTCTTCTTTCTAATATTTTAAAATATCATAAAGTACACATTATATTAAAAAGTTTGCATTTGGTTAAGGGATGAAATCTGTGGTGGGAACAGTGACTTACCTCCTCTATTCAAATATAAATTCGACTACCTTTCCCTTAAAAGGTATTGAAATTATCCCTAAGAATTTGTTGATTCAGAGAATGAAAGGTCAGGACAGTTGACATCACTTCCTAGTTGCCTCAGTATAAAATGGCCAGTCTCAAATACTTGGCCAGAGGACAACCATGGGCAATTTAGGGAAGAGGAGTTTGTTCATCTGAATCAAATAATGGTGCCCTGGTTACATATCCTTGTTAAATATCTTCTACTATTGCTAAGAAAATCTTCTGTTATTAATTATTGAAAGTATCTCATCTTTTTCTATTTAAACTAATAGGAAAGTGGATTGAGTTATATCTAGCTCAGAATACCGTATACCCAAAAGAAAACCTCTCAAACTTTGAGTTCTGGGAAGGTCTGCCTGCACTTTTAGTTCTCTTTGGCATGGGCTCAAGGTCTCAAAAAGAGATAGAAAGACAGACAGACAGATAGATAGATAGATAGATAGATAGATAGATAGATAGATAGACAGATGATAAAGAGACAGAAGAAGAGGGAGAGACAGAGAGAGACAGAAGCGAGAGAAGGAAAAAGGGAGAGGAAGAGAGAGGTAGGGATAGAGAGAGAGGGAGAGAGAGGAAGAAGAAGAGCGGGAGAAGAAGAGAGAGAGGGAAAAGGAGAGGGAGGGAGGAAGGGAGAGAGAGAGAGAGAGAGAGAGAGAGAGAGAGAGAGAGAGAGAGAGAG
>NC_058134.1:132691378-132700859 GCF_016433145.1 Gracilinanus agilis | reverse complement strand
GAGAGAGAGAGAGAGAGAGAGAGAGAGAGAGAGAGAGAGAGAGAGAGAGAGAGAGAGAGAGAGAGAGAGAGAGAGAACACTTTTATTATGGGGCAACTAAGTAGCTCGATGGATTGAGAACCAGGACTAGAAATGGGAGGTCCTGGGTTCAAATCTTGCCTCAAATGCTTCTTAGCTGTGTGACCCTGGGCAAGTGGCTTGCCCTTATTGCTCTTCTGCTTTGGAACCAATATACAGTATTGATTCAAAGATTGAAGATGAGAGGTCGAAAAAAATGTTTTGATGTGCTAGGTACCTGTACTAAGCATTGGGTTACAAAAACAAGAAAACAACATCATACATACTTTTAAGTCAAATCAGCTAGTATATATTCATCACCTACCATGTGCCAAGCATTTTACTAAGAGCTAAGGATAGAAAGACAAAAAGCAGACCTTACCTGTACGAGACTCATAGTATAATGAATAGCTCATGCAAGCAACTATGCACAAACAAGATGTATACAAGCTAATTTGGAGATAATCAGAGGGAAGGAAGGTATTCTCATTTTGGAGGACTTGGAAGGGTCTTTTGCAGAAGGCAGGTCTTTAAATGAATCTTGAAGGATGCCAGAGGAGCCAGGAGTTAGAGATACAGGGGAGTTAAAGATACAGAGGACAGATATGGGAAAGAACCAAGGAAAATGGAGCATCTTGTGTAAGGAACAGCAAGGAAACTAGTGTTACTGGATTGTAGAGTAGCTGAAATAAAGTATAAGATTGGAAAGATGGGGAGGATGAGGGTATGAAGGACTTCATAAAGACAAACAGGATTTCAAGGAGTTTGAATTCTAATAGGAATAGATAAAACATGAAGAGAAACTGGGGGAAGGGAGAAGGAAAGTCAGGCAGCCAGTGTGAAGATGGGACAGCTTAGAAGGTGAGACTAAAGTAGGGTTGGATCTTTCCCTGATGGCAGTTCCAGGCAGGGTCTCATCAATGGTTTAAGTCAGTCTCAGAGCACCAGGCAGCAAGGGTATAGGTGGAATAAACTGGTGTGCTGGTCAAGAAAGTTATAGAGAAAATGTAGGTCTTCCTCAGTGCTCTAGCTCCATGAGGTTCAGGATCACAAAAGGATGTGAGTCCACATCTATGAGAATAGCCATATACAGTATCCATGAAATCATTTGCCAACATAATAAACCCATGGTTTTCTAGTCTTCTTGGTCTCCATTATGGACAGTAGTATGTTACTGGCCTTTAAGAAGCATCATGAAATGATGATATTCTGGAGGAGTGGGACAAAGAGACTAAGACACATCGATAATATTGAGTATTCAAAGGGCAATGTCACATGATGAAAATGCCTTGTCTTCATTACTTTATTGCCAGTAGTCCAGATTTGGACCCCTGTGCACTAAGATGCAATTGTAGTATTTCAGTGCAAGTCATTAACGATTTAATTCAGCATCAGGGCTGACTTTATACATAGGCAGAATAGATAACTGCTTGCCAACATGTTACACCAAAATAAATCTCCAATAATATATAAAATTGACATCTTTGTCCCGACCTGCCTTGAGTTAAGAAATTGAAAGGCATAGTCAAAATATAAATATGTTATGTGAAAGAAATGATACACAATAATGTTTTATCACCAGGAATATCTATTTATGAATTAGTAAGATACTAAAGTTGTGATGGAATGGGACACAAGTTAGCTGACTTCTGATGGGAGGAAGTGGGGAGAGAAGGTGGGGTTGGTGCTGACTTGGTTCACAGGTCTAGACCTAAAGCCATAGTGCCTGAGAACTCTACTAGGTCAAAGTAGAATGAGTCTCTAGGCATCTTGGCAGTGGAGGGTGCTGAAAGGCAGTGAAAGAGAATGTAGGATACTGAAAATAAACTTTCCTACTACCCAGTTTTCTCAAGCTGGCCAAATCCAATTCAACCAACATTTGTTCAATTCCTCCTGTATGAAAGACATTGTGCCAGATACTGGCAAAACAAACAAATAAACAAAAAACCAACCCAGAAACAGTCCTGGTTCTCAAGAAGCTTACATTTGAGCCATCCTGTTCAGATATCATTAATTCAAACTTGGAACACATATGAGTGATTGGATTTCATTAGATAACCATCCATCAATATAATTTTCAGAAAATCAAAACCAAAAAAACACCTTCCCCTTCTGTCTCTTATTATACATATAGCTATAATACTAAGTACTGGTTCCAAGGCAGAAGAATGGTAAGGGCTAGGCAACTGGGGTTAAGAGACTTGCCCAGGGTCACCCAGCTAGGAAGTATCTCAGGTCAGGTTTGAACCCAGGACCTCCCATCTCCAGGTCTGGTGCTCTATCCTCTGAGCTACCTGACTGCCCCAATCAATATCCTTTTTTGCTGTAAAGTAGAATTAAAGAATCTTGAGCTCCTTAAGATGATTCAGCTGATGGCTACCAGAAATAGATACTGAACTCAACTCAATAATCTGAGTGAAGGACTAAGAATTTGAAATTCCTTTTGTTTTTTGTTTTCCTGGTCCTTCTATTGCCTTACAATGCACCTATCTCTGATATTCTCTGCCCTTCAGTGTCCTTGTATTCAAAGTAGACAGAAGTGTGCTCCAGGTCTATTTGGGTTTTGAGAAGGAGGTATCCATATTCCTACTGGTACCATACAGGTATTGGGTCACTTATGTAAGTAGAGCTGCATTTGGATCCTCCAGATCTCAAGAACTAGACAAAGGCAGCCTGTGGGCAGATGGAGACCTGGCAGTGTAGAGCTAGTGCACCAAATGACGTTCATTGTTGTCTTCTGTGTGTGTTAGGAGTTTTTGGCTCTTACAGAGTTTTTCCTTTATAGCATCTTCTAAGGTGCATTGACTTTAACGGTTTGAATCCAAAATCTTATTTCGAATAGGGACCAAACTTGCATTCAGAAAGAACTAGGTATGAATCCCAACTCTTTCAGTTAAAAAAAAATAACCATTAGCATCGCCATTTTACAATTGAGGAAACGGGCTCAGAGGAATTACCTGACTTACTCCCTCTAACCACACAGGTAATAAGACCAGGACTGGTTCCACTCTCCCTGCTATCTCTCTATTATATTCCTCATCTTTTGGGACCATTCTTTACTTCTTCACAATGTATTAATCAAATGAACTCCAAAAAAGAAAGGACCATTTCAGACTGTCATGGGTATGGAAGATTATATTTTATTCTAAGTGTTCATACCTTTTCTAATTTGTATCGTAGGAATAATGTCTCCAAAATACCTGCTATAAATATGTTCCATAGCTATAAACTACCTAACCTTTCCTTGATCATTTGACACAAAGCGAAATTATATTATTGCTGTTTATTTTTGTGGTCATGAGTTCAGCCCATAAATGTGTATAAGTTTATAGAGCTTAGTACAATGAATGTCTTTTAGAATTTAGGCCTCTTGGAACATCTTTCTTATTTTTAATCTGAAGTACTTACATTTTCTGCAGAGAACAGCTTGCCTCATACTCAGTGAATCATGATACTTCTTTTGGGGTTGGGACTAGAAAATTTTGAATATTCCAATTGCTCAAAACTGGGAGCAATTCAAGCATGCTGTGATGATCAAAAATCTGAGAGACTGACTTCAGAGTAAGAAAACCTACCTATTGTTCAAGCCATCAATATTCAAAAAATTAATTGGTCAGTGATCTCTCCTAATGATCAAAAGTCCAGAAATCCTGTTGGGGTGGTCCATAAGTACAATTTTGGAAGTTCATTATTTAGCCCTTCCCTGGACATCCCAAGATATCTCTGACTGGTGAATAGCCAATGAGGAGGTGGCTCTTCAAACTCTCAATTCCCTTCTCCTGAATGATGGTTGACAACCTGGTCCCATGACCCCAATGTCTAGAAAGAGAAATCAAGTTCAGCCCAGTTAGTAATGATTTTGTTCAATGCTTCTTAATGCAAGATTCAAGGACTTGGTTCTGCTACTAGCAACCATATCTAGCTTAGGCTAGTTCTTATTAATAAGGCAAGGTAAACTTCTAGTTTCAATTTTCTATTAATCACTCACAATGGAAGAAATTCTTTGGTGGACCATTCCTTGAAGTTCCTAGAAATAAAGCACCTAGGTAGGTCTGAGGAACAGATCTGAGGCTGTATTTCAAAACTCAGCCATAGAAATAATTCAACATATAAGAAATAAATCCTGTCAATATGAAAATCTGAGTAATCTAGAATGCTCCATAACTATTCTCTCCTTTGCCTAACTAGACTACTCTATCCTGCTACACAAATTAAGCCAAGCCAAAGTGGATGATCCAAGAAGCCAAGATCTTCTTCATTATACAAGATAATCCTTGGATATCAAGTTGGATGGGACCTAAGAGGACAATCTATTCCAAATTTCATATTTTATAGATCAGGAAACAGAGCAGAGAATTATGTGATTCATAAATAATCATAAAAGTAATATGTAGCAGAGCCAGGACTTGAAACAAATTCATGATTTTAAGTCAAAGGACCTGGCTTAAATCCACGGTAAATTTCAGGCTTAAAATATTACACACTTACACTATGTAATCCACTAGCAAGGACAAATCTGAACATGCTTTAAAGACTGGACTTCATTGGCCAAGTCACCTTATGATGAGAGGTTCATGTGGCTCTAATATTTAGAGCAATAGCAGACCTTAGAGAATTCTCAGTACAATCTCCACACAAAAGAAGGGAAACACATTCATTGTACTCCTCTCCTCCCCAGCTACTACCACTCCTCTCATCATTGTTCTTACCTTTTCTTCTCTACTCTTCTCCCAGTTACCAGCCCACACTTATCACCATACCTGTAGGGTACACCAGTTCTTCTTAGTTTCTCAAAGAAGGGAGTAGGGAGAATATCCCCAGACAGGAAAGGGGAAAGGATAACCTTATAATAGCCTTTACAGAAGATTCTAAGCTTCAAGGAATAAAAAAGAAATTTCTAAATAGAAAAACTGGATGGGGGAAAAGGAAAATAATGATGGAAATAATGAGTTTGATTCTATATATGTATATGGTGGGGCATCCAGCTAGAAATGTTCAATAGGCAAATAAGTTATTCCATTGGATCTCAGAGACTGAGACTAGATATGCAGATTTTAAAGCTATTTGCATAGAGATCATAAAACCATGAGCTTGCCAATCAATCAACATTTATGTACCTGTTATAAAAGGAGTCAAAAGACAGTCCCTGCCCTCAAACATGTAATCTAATAAGGGGACCAATGCGAAAACAATTACATATTTTAAAAGTTCTATATAATTAAGAAGGATTTAAAAAAGTCTTCCTGTAAAAGATGGAATTTTTAATGGGACTTAAAAAAAGCCAGAGAAGTCAGTAGGTGGAGTTGAGAAGGGAGAGCATTCCAGGCACAGGGGAAACCGCCCCCCTGTTTTTTGGACCAGAAAAATGGATTGCTTTGTTGGTGGAATGGATGGGAGGTCAGTGTCATTGAATGAAAAAGCATATGGTAGGAGAGATATATGCATGCCTATAGGGATGTATGCATGTCAGAAGGGAAAGACCCAGTAGAGGAAGAGAGAATGAGATTAACTGATAAGTCAAAACCCTGGAGAAAATGGGGGGAAAAGATGTTATCAAGGCACAAGTTAAACCTGAGAGTTAAATCTGAAAAAGCTAATTTTCAGGTGATTTATGCATGGGTGAGGAAAAATTATGGCAGGAATTGCAAAAGGACTAGCAACCATATACATTTCCATACATGGTATATAATGTATACACACACACACACACATTCTTTATTTGGTAAATCTGTCAGAAAACCTGACTTTTACTCTCGGCTTTGCTTCTTATTATCTATATGACCTTGGACTATTATGGGCCTCAGTTTCTTCATCTGTAAATAAGATGGTTAGACAAAACAAAAAATCTTTTCTACCCCTAAATAAAACGCCATTTAAATCCTATACTTATATCTAAACACATAAACCTCTGACAATCACTAAAAGACTAATTTGGTTGGCATTGTTGTTCAGTCATTTCCATCAGTCTGACTCCTTGTGACTCCATTTGGGGTTTTCTTGGCAAAGATACTGGAGTGGTTTGCCATTTCCTTCTCCAGCTCATTTGATTGATGAGGAACTGAGGCAAACAAAGTTAGTTACCTGCCTTGCCCAGCATTACACATCCAGTAAGTGTCTAAGGCCATGTTTGTACTCAGAAAGAGAAAATCTTTCTTACTTCAGGCCCAGCGCTCCATTCACTGTGCCTGTCCCAAATGACTAATATTTACTATTAATTCTAGAAAGCCTTTCTATTGGGTTGCCTGGCCTAGGATTTTTCTATGACTGACTTGGTCTTGCAAGGTGTTAAATTGAATGGCAGACGTAAAAAAGGCTCCTGTGTTTTAGAGAAAGATATTATCCAATTCAGCTAATGTTCAGACTCCTCTAGAATAGGTATTGGCCCTTAGCCATACTCAGTTAAAAAAACGAGCCTTAAAGGTTAATTTCATTGACTATCTGACACAAAAAGTACATATCATGCCATGGGTCTCTCTGAATTTTAAGCCTTGTGTATTTCCATGAGGATTTTGCATATTTTCCAATTTTAAATACATTAGGAATTAGGAAATCTATTTTTCCAGGAAGAGACCTACAAACCCTCTAATATCTTGCTTGTAGGAGTATTATATGTTTCTCTAGTTTTTTTTTTTTGAAAGGAGAAAATATCTTAGTAATGCAATATCCAGATGTTTTTCCCACTTTCACTAGATATGAGTTGTATTCAACATGTATAATAAATGCAAAGCTGGTGAATTTATCACATAGAAGTAAGTTCTATGTAGTTGCTGCACATTAAATGTATATATATATAATGCATATATTTATATCTATCTATAGCCTCTCTCTTGGTGGTTTTACAGTGAAAATTTTTTTAATGTGAGATAGAACAAATAAAAAAAACTGAATTTTCCAAACTCACTTTACTCCACTTCCCAATCTCCTGTACTATACTGAGGAAATTCTGGGCCTGAGTTAATAGCGTGATAAATATTATTTATTGATATTCAGGAAGGCATAAAACTCGATAACATTTTATTCAGGAGAATGGTATAATTTAATGTTTCTTCCCAACTTTTTCTAATAAGCCCACTATAATTTCTCCAAGAATGTTCTTAGGGAGTACTATTTTAATAGAGTGAAAGATATAGATCATCACTTAATGTTGTGGAAAATCTATAAAGAAAAAAGGTCTGTATCTTTGCCTGTTTATAATATGATCGCCCTTTTATGTTCTTGTGCTTATAGTCACATGTACTTTCACTTTTTAAAATGTCTATCTTACTCATGTATCTCTGAATGTTCTAGCTAAATTTTAAGGAGGTTTGTTTATGGTGGCTGCTGGCCAAAGGCCTTTGCTGAAGTTGTATATGGAAAAGAAAGGAAAAACCCAAACACTGCTACAGTTTATTCTTAGCTTTGGATAATTGGAAGCTTACATGAAAAAAAAATAACTTATAGTTTGCTTAGTTTAGGAAAAGAAAGCACCAAGAAGTTAGGATTTAAACTAGGCAGAAATGAGAATTTCTTGAACCTGGAGGGTACTTAAAGTTCTAGAATGAGCCACAAATCAAGGAGTCACCTTTTTGGGGGGAAGCATCTGAAAATAGATTAGGGTCTTCTATATCTGAAGACAGCTTAAAGATAGTCCTGCTGATGGTGTGAGGAGGAATTAAATGACCTTGCAAGAAGGTGTTTTCAGGAATATGGTTCTCTGAATAAGTCACATGTATGTTCTCATTAAAAGAGTACAAGGATGGCTCCTGGACTCTATTGAAATATGCACGTGCTCAGAAAGATTGTGCCTCAGTGAAAAAAGCCAGTATATAAAAATCGAAACTCATCAGTCAGATAAGTTACTGGCCTACGAATTTCATTACTAAAGGATTTTTCACTGTACAAAATGATTCATCGCAGAATGCCTTGAAAAACGTGAGCTACCTTAGTGAATTTAAATTAACACTCACTTTACAAAAATATAATAGATATGAGCATTTTTCAGGGGCATCACATCTAGGAAATAAAATCATGGGCATCTGCACTGTGTTCAAACAAGTGTGTTCATGTTCTCTGGTGACAAGCAGAGCATCCCCCAAATTTTAAGCTTTAGGAGCTGTTCTCTAGGACTTTTGGAATACCCTGTGTATGTCAGGTGCATCCCATAGAGAGGCAATATGGTGCAGTTAAAGGAAAATTTGAATCAGGAAAACCTGGGTTCAAATCCCTCCTCTAAACCATAACTGATAAATGACTTTTATTTAACTTATTTTATTTTATTATTTGTTATATTATATTATTTATTTTATTTTGTTTGAGTGATAAATCACTTCATGATGCCCTAGATAGTTCTTTTGCATGATAAGTTGCTGAGAAAATTGATAGTTTCCTAATTGAGGAGTTCCCTATACCAGTCTGGCAATAAGCATTTATTAAGCACCAACTCTTCACCAGGCACTGAGTTAAGAACTGGGAATACAATGAAAGGCAAAAGGCAGAGTCCTGGATCTTGAGAAGTTCACAGTCTAAAGGAAGAAACAAAGTGAAAAAAAGTATAAGCCAAGTAGATATAAACAGGATAAACTAGAGATAAACAATAGAGGGAAGGTGCTAGAATACAAAGGAACACAGGAAAAGTTTCCTGTAGAGGATGGCATTTTAGCTGGGACTTGAAGGAAGCTGGGGGTAGTCAGAAGGCAGAGACAAGGAGAGAGAGTTTATCATGCATGGAGAATTGTCATTGTGAAATATTTGTATACAGTCTGTAGATGGAGTTGTCTTGCTTGTGGAATTTTTAAAAAATCATCTTCTGACTAAGTACCAGTTTTAAGACTGGAGAACGTCAAGGGCTAGTCAAGGGTCATGCAGGTAATTGCCTGAGACCAGATTTGAACCCAGGTCCTCCCGACTCCAAGCCTGGTACTCTATTTACTCTGCTACCTGGCTGCAATTTTTAATGAATTTCTCTTTTCTATTTAGATGAGCTGGGGTTTGGGCATGTTGAGATTGAGTTGACAGAGGGGTAATAACAAAAGTGTTCAATGGATAGTTGGGAGAAGAGGAAAAAGTTGTATTTAAAATGAGATTTAGAAGTCTCACTTTAAAATGGAATAAGTAGCTCAAACTGGAAAATTTAAAAGTTAAAAATTGATTTTGGGGGGGAAATCTGAGTAACAATTCTGCATATAAAATTCACTCTTATAAAATGCTTAAAAGTATCAAAACATGACTGATTCTGCCTGGGAATATAGAAATTGTTTGGAGGAAAAACCATCATGTGCTCTCTCTCTCTCTCTCTCTCTCTCTCTCTCTCTCTCTCTCTCTCTCTCTCTCTCTCTCTCTCTTCTCTCTCTTCTCTCTCATGCACTCTCTTTCATGCATTAGCAGGGAAAAGAGCCTTAGTTCTCATCCAAGAACTAAGATGCTAAGATTTATCTGGAACCACAGT
>NC_058134.1:132633911-132688503 GCF_016433145.1 Gracilinanus agilis | reverse complement strand
CTCTCTCTCTCTCTCTCTCTCTCTCTCTCTCTCTCTCATCTCAAACAGCTCAAAGTGATCCACTTTTGAGTTCATTAGAATCTTTAAAGTCGTCTAGTCAAGCCTCCATCTCAATGCAAAAATACCCCTACAATATTCCAGAGAGGGATCTTATTTCTAATCTAGCTTCCCCCTCCTCTCCAGCATAATGTAAAAGCTATAAATAGTATGTTGGAAATCAGATCTTTTCCCTTCTAGCACCTACTATAAAATCTACAATTAGTATTTTAGAGAAATTAAACTAGTTAGTTTTAGAGAAACTAAACTAGATAAACTAGTTAGCTAATGGTGAGAGAAAGGAAAACTTTGTAAACTGTAGAACATCATGCAAAGGGAATAGTTATTAAATCTGTATAATTTGTAAAATACATAAAAGTATCCTTCCACATCGCAGGGTTAGGAGTTCCATAAATAAGGAGGATGGCAACTGTCATTTGTATTTTCCTTTACAGGTTTATAAAATGCTTCCTATATATTTTCTCATCTCATAGCAATTACTTGGGATAAGTATTCATGCCACTATTGCTTCTTCTCTGCCTTTGCTGCCATTTTTGTCCAGTGGACTAGATAAAGTGACTAAAGAAAGAAACCATCTCCTAAAAGCCCTCAACCTACTCCCAGAGAGTAGAATAAGTAACACCCGGAGATTCTGACTCAGAGTGTTTTCTAGAAAAGAGTATTTTTCTTTTTTCTTTGATAGGTACCATATGCTCTTCCAGTTGCAGAAGATTCAGAAGGAATTAGTGAAGTCGGTTGTTTTTGAATATATGAGCTCTCCAGAAACAATGCTGCATTTAAAATTCCTGTATCCCCAGTGTCTTGTGAGGGCCATTTTATGAGGTAGCCAGGTAGAGAAGTGGTTAGTGTTAGGGCTAGAGTCAGGAAAAACACCCAAGTTCAAATCCAGTCTCTGACACTTGTTAGCTGTGTGACTCTGGGCAGGTTACTCAGCCTCTTTATATCTCAGTTTCCTCAATAGTAAAATGGAGATAATAATAGCCCTTATCTCCCAGGGTGAGATATATGTAAAGTTCTTAACACAGTGCCTGGCACATAGTAGGTACTTCATAAGGGTTTCTTCCTTCCATTTTATATACTCCATTTGACTCTCTGAATACTTTAGCTGTCTCTGAATCTACCATCATCTTTACTTTTTTCCTTTTTTTAAAAAAAACCCTTTCCTTCCATCTTTGAATCAATACCATGTATTGATTCCAAGGCAGAAGATCAATAAGGGCTAGGTGATGGGGCTTAAGCAACTTACCCAGGGTCACACAACTATGATGTATCTGATTCCAGATTTGAACCCAGGACCTCCTCTCTCTGGGGCTAGTTCTGTATCCACTGAGCCATCTAGCTGCTCCCACCATCATTGTCTTCTGATACATCAAAAGACAGAATATCTGATGTATTTGAAAAATGTCAAACTCATATTTCTTATCTGTATTTAGAATTCATGTTTTAAAAAATAAATTATTATTGTTTTATTTGTTTTTTTTTTTTTGTTTTTGGTCACCATTCTTTCTGAATAGGTCTCCTCCCCCCTGCAGTAAACTGTTCCTTTTAATATAGAATTTAAAAGAAGGAATAAAAATCAGCATCTGTTAGTTTATGCAACATTCCACACTAGCAGACTTATTCTTTGCAAAGAAATAAGAAAGGGGAATTTTCTCGATTGTTCTTCAGGGCTAAGGTTATTCGTTACAATTACACAGCATTAATTTCAAGTTATTGTTTGTTAGAATCCATCCGTATTTGTTGGATATTCTGTAGGCAAAAGCGATTTGGAAAAGAAGTAGTGGGAACTTGTCTGCATTGCTTTATATATGGCAACATTATGTTCCGGAGTTTCCATTTTGGACAGCATTCTGCTTGTGGATTAAAAGTTGAGAGCTTTGTGAACTGTTTTCCATTGTGGCACCCTGTCCCCCCGCCAATTGCTTTCCCATTTTAATCTCTCTATATTGCTGCCTAGCTGGAAGTCAGAAGCAAAAGGTCACATTTGAAAGGCACTATGTGTCTTGCCTTGCCAATGTCTCACATAGAATACATATGACATACGTTTTTTATTATGCAAGTAATGGGTTTTGGCCCATGCCAGCCGTGTTTTTGTGCCTTTAGTTAATCAAACTGGAAAAAAAAAAGATACTCTATCAAGGAAACTTGAAGGCTCCGGCTTTCTACTTTATAGTATCATGACACACACAGTAATTGTGTGCTCGGGTTTATTGTTATTTTGAGGCACACTTAGGAGCTACTGATGTGTTTATGACTAGACAGAATTTGGTCTTTTAATTGTCACACTTGGGCTTCAAGACATGTTTTTTTAACCTAAGCTCGGTTGAGTTGTTTACTCAACTAGAACAAGAGTTCAATTTACTTTAATTTTTGAAAAGACTTTCTTATTTATAAAAGCTGAGCTTCTAGTGACCTCTCCATTCTGGTGTTTCCTTTACCCTCCACTATGAAAGGAGAACAAAAAACCCAGTGTCTCATTTTTACTCCAGAGAAACTAAACTGCTTCCTTAAGTAGGGGGGTTAGTTCTTATAATTGAAAATGGCAACCAGATGTTTGCTGAAATCGCCAGCAGTTCTCCTTGGGGCTTGGGTGCCCCTCTCATTGTTTGATCTTTTGTAAGGTCATAGAAATTGGCTTGAGTGCTTAAATGCTATAAAAGTAAGGGGCTGTTTCAAATAAATTGGAGGATAATTTTTCAGGAAAGAGTTTGTTAAATGCTCTTTCGGCTACTTATATATTTTGGAAAAATTACACTTGTCTTAAGTTATTCATTTAATGCTTATTGTCCTTTTCTTATTTTGACGGGATGGAAACAACTGTTTTGAAAAAGTTGGTGGGTTGATCTGGTTCAGCAGCATTCTGCAACATATTTTAAATGGCAGATTTCATTTGAAAGAATAAATTAAATGTTGCATTTACATTGGGCCCAAAGGAAAACAAATTCTTTCTTTTGTGTGAGATTGATTAGCTCCATAGGAGTTTGTATGTCTGGGAATTCTAAGGCACAATTAGAATGACCCATTAAATAAATGCATCTCTATATCTGTCTCCTTGGGGCAGGCACTCCATATCTTACACAATTGTGTTGCTTTTGATCCCAGTTAAAGTCACAAGACCACCTCTCCCTTTCAAAGCCCAAGTTTCTCCTTACACACATAATAAAATCAATGTCCTGTTTCCATTCCCTCCCTTCTGAATCCTTTGGATTTTTTCTTCCCAAAAGTAGTTAGGAAACTTTTCATTCACAATTTTCTCTCTACAACTTTGATCTCCATCTCAGTGTGGCCAGTTGTGTTTTTCTCATGGTATCACCCAGATTACTGAAGCTTTTGATTATTACTTCAATATCAGTTTCTGGGGAAAAAATTCTAAGAACAAATAGAAATCTTTTTTTCTTTTCTATCCATTGCCTTCAACACTCATTTTATTCTGGGTTCTGCCGCCACTACTCAACTGAAATTGTTTGGTTTTAGGATCCAATTCACCAGATATTACATTTGCTTACAGTAGATTTTATTTTTTAAACACTTTCTTTTTGTCTTAGAATCAATACTAGGTATTGCTTCTAAGGCAGAAGAGCCATAAGGGCTAGCAATTGGGATTAAGTGATTTTGCCCAGGATCACACAGCTAGGGGATGTTTGATTCAAGATTTGAACCTACAACTTCCCGTCTCCAGACCTGGCTCTCTATCCTTTGAGATTTGCTCTTTTCCTTTTATGCTTTGCTTCCTTTGTTAATAATAATGCTTAGTATTGTGCCTTACCTACCTTCCTAGGCTCCATAAGGACTCCATATTAGTCTGTCTCACATCCCCAGTGAGTTCCTTGCACAGAATAGAATTTTCATTTCTTTGGATAAATGAGGCAGTGTATGGAGTGAGGATAGTGCCAGAGTTGGAGTCAGGAAATAGCTTCAGATCCTGCCTCTGACATTTCTTAGCTATGTAACTTCAGTGATACCATTTAATTTTCTAAGCCTAGGTTCCGTCAACTGTAAAATAAGAAACTTGAAGTCAATCACCTATAAGGTCACTTCTGGTTCAAAATCTATGATCCTTTTATCATATATATGATAACAATATATATATATGTATATATATATATAATGTCACTCCTTCTTCCTCTTTAATAGAGACCTAGTTTGTTTTGAAATTAAATAAAGTAAGTAGATTGTTATTTGAGATCTAGGTAGCTGCAGTGTTAAGAGTACCAGACCTGGAGTCAGGCAGACTTTTCATCTTTCTGAGTTTAAATCTGGCTTATTAGCTGTGTGACCCTGGGCGAGTGATTTTATCCTTTTTGCCTCAGTTTCCTCATCTGTAAAATGATCTCGAGAAAGAAATGACAAGCTACTACAATATCTTTGCCAGGAAAATCCCAAATGGAGTCACAAAGCCTTGGAACTAAAACAAGTGAATAACAAAGGGAGACTTTTATCTGAGAACATATTCTGGAAATTGCTTGTCTGTTTTACCTTTTGATCTGTCAGAATGTTCATTAGTTTGGGGATGGAGTACTTCCTTTTTGGATGTAGAGTTATACCCCTATGACATTTTTTAGAAGTGCCAGTTATGGTGCTTATAATATAATATTCATCACCAGACCCCTTGGTTAACCTTCTTTAAGGTTTGTGAAAAGCCTCCCTTCTAAAGAAAGCCTACACAGATGATTCAACATCCTAATGAGCAGATCATTCAACAATCATTCATTAGCTGCTACATGCCAGGCACTGTGCTAAATGTTGAGGATACCAAGGAAGGAAAGAATTTAAAAAAAAAGATAAACAAAAAAAAGACATTTTTTACTCTCATGTCTAATACAGGCATCCTCACAAACTATGGCTTTTATATGGCCCTCAAGCTAAGAATGGCATGTAATTTAAAAATACGATAAAACTTTATTTGAAAAATATAAAAAACATTCTTTGCTCAACTGGCATCAGGCCAGGTTTGGCCCTCAGGCCTTAGTTTGCCCTACTGACCCTGGCCTAATAGAATCAAACTGGAAAGCATCATTGAACAACAGTACAACTCTCACTTAAAATGCATATCTTTCAGTCAAGGACAATGATTTCATCTATAAAAATGTCCACAATTAGCTTCTGTCCAAGAAGTTCTGCAGATGTTATTTTGCAAATGTCTGGAGATCCTGGGAACAACCAAAAATTTATTCTCATTGGTCTTTATCGACCTCTGAGTAGAAAAAAGTATCAAGTATTGTCTAGTAGAAAGAGAACCTGCCTGATAGTTAGCAGAATTCTGCCACCATCTTCCTTCATAACCTTGAGCATATCACTTTATTATTCCTGAACTGGGTTTCTTTATTTGTAAGAGAAGATGGTTTGGCTTGAGCATTGCTTAAAATTCAGCAGATCCAAGATGAGATCATTTCATTCATTCATCAAACAAGATCAAACAAGCACAGAACCTTGGCACAAACAGGTGTGGAACAAAGCTTTCTTGAATAAAACATTTGAGGAACACATTCACATTTTGATTTGTGGGACTCTAGCAAAAGAAATCTTATTTCATTTTGTTCCATAGAGAATAGACTCCTGAACCTATTTAATTGGAGAGTAGATTGCTCCTTTGAAGAAGGCATGCTAGTAATGCAAGGATGTTGAGAACATTCCACCGTAATCTGAAGGCTCATCCAAAATACCAAACCAGCCGGGATCAGGAGTGTTTGTATTTCGAGTGCTTTGTTTGCCTTTGGTTCAGAGTACATTTTTTTTCATGGAATTTCTAAATCAAGGAGAATGGCATCCTGAAGTATGACGTTAATTTTCTCCTTACAAGATAGCCAAAACGTGGTTCTGAAAGGAGCTGCGCACAGTGGGAATATGAAGTAATGGGGATGACTTTCATGTGTGGCTTATAACAATTTGTCTCATTACATTATAGTTTTAGCATATCAGTAGAGACAGGGTTGTATAATAGATAGAGTATCAGACTTGGAGTCAGAAAGGTTTGACTCCTACCCAGATAATTACTGTGTGGCCCTAGGTAAATCCCTTAATCTATTTGGGCTTCTCCTCAGCTGCACAATGAAGGTGTTAAACTTGATGAACTCTACTGTTTCTTCCTATTATAAATTCATTAACTTAAGTAGAACTGAATAACAAAAATTTTAAGTAAAAAGTAACAAGGTGGTGTTATGGATAGCATTAAACTCTCCTCTCTAATCAAAAGGGCATCTTTTTTTTGTTTCTAATTTTTGTTATCCCCAAAATATTGCTATAAATAATTTTATATTTATGGAGGAAGGCAGATTTTCTTATATACTTTAGAGACCACTTATGAATGAATAGCTGCTTCACACCTATATTCCTGACATTTCTTGCAATACCTATGCAATATGATAAACCAAAGGGAGAAGAAAAGCTCAAGACATGATATGTGGTGGATGATAGCAAATACCATAGAGAGAAATTCAGCATAGTCAAGACTAGTAAAGTGTGGACTTCCTGGTTAAGATGGTGGCAGAGTAAAAAGCAGCTGCTTAACCTCTCCTAATGGAAACATATAGGACTCCTCAAGAAGACATAAAAACAAATCCAGAGGAACAAAGGGACCCCATAGCAGGGCGCAGCATTGGAGGTATATGGAATTGGGGCATTTCCATGCTATAAAGGGGTGAAACAGCTCTCACTAAAACGTAAGCTGACCAACCCCCTCCAACACCCCACACCACCTACAATGCCAAAGCCAGCGCAGAAGAGTTAGAGCAAGTTTGGGGCATGCATTAAGTCCTCAGCAGCTACCTGGAGTCACCAGGGCCTGCCCCTGAGAGCAGCAAGAATTAAGACACCAAGAGGCTAAAGAACGCGCAGACTTTGAACATAGACCCTGAGTGCAGGCACAAGTGCCAGCTTGGATGCGGACCCAAGTGCAGACACGGATCCTGAGCACAGGCTCAGACCCAGTGCAAAGGGGTGTGCAACTGTGGAAGCAGCTCCCTGAGACTCTTAAAGGAGCCTCGAGCAGAGGAACAAGCAAGGGGACCACCAGGAGTCTTGACCCTGAGAACAACTAGACCTGAGACCTCAGGAGCCTAAAGAACGCAGAGAGACCCTGAGTGTGAGGATAAACCCATATTGTTCCCATATTGTCTCATAGCCAAGTACTGGCTAAGAGACAGAAGGGAGTATCAGTGGAATAGACTTGGGGTAAGTGACATCAGCAAGACAGTGTATGATAAACCCCAAAAGCCCAACTTTTGGGACAAAAATCCACTATTTGACAAAAACTGTTGGGAAAAATTGGAAAACAATATGGGAGAGATTAGGTTTAGATCAACATCTCACACCCTACACCAAAATAAATTCAGAATGGGTGAATGACTTGAATATAAAGAGGGAAACTATAAATAAGTTAAGTGAACATAGAATAGTTTACTTGTCATATCTCTGGGAAAGGAAAGATTTTAAAACCAAGCAAGAGTTAGAGAAAATTACAAAATGTAAAATAAATGATTTTGATTATATCAAACTAAAAAGCTTTTGTACAAACAAAAATAATGTAGCCAAAATCAGAAGGGAAACAATAAACTGGGAAAAAATCTTTATAACAGAAAACTCTTTCAGGGATCTAATTACTCAAATATACAAGGAGTTAAACCAATTGAATAAAAAAATCAAGCCATTCCCAAATTGATAAAAGGGGAAGAGACATGAATAGGCAATTTTCAGATAAAGAAATCAAAAGTATCAATAAGCACATGAGAAAGTGTTCTAAATCTCTAATAATTAGACAAATGCAAATCAAAACAACTCTGAGGTATCACCTCACACCTAGCAGATTGACTAAAATGAAAGAAGGGGAGAGTAATGAATGCTGGAGGGGATATGGCAAAATTGGGACATTAATGCATTGCTGGTGGGATTGTGAACTGATCCAACCATTCTGGCTGGCAATTTGGAACTATGCTCAAAGGGCTATAAAAGAATGCCTGCCCTTTGATCCAGCCATACCATTGTTGGGTTTGTACCCCAAAGAGATCATAGATAAACAGACTTGTATGAAAATATAGCCGTGCTTTTTGTGGTGGCAAAAAACTGGAAAATGAGGGTATGTCCTTCAATTGGGGAATGGCTGAACAAATTGTGATATATGCTGGTGATGGAATACTACTGTGCTCAAAGAAATAATGAACTGGAGGAATTCCATGTGAACTGGAAAGACCTCCAGGAATTGATACAGAGCGAAAGGAGCAGAGTAAGAAGAACATTGTACACAGAGATCAATACACTGTGGTAAAATAGAATATGATGGGCTTCTGTACTAGCAGCAATGCAATCACCCAGGACAACTCTGAGGGATTTATGGTAAAGAATGCTACCCACATTCAGAGGAAGAACTACAGGAGTGGAAACAGAAGAAAAACAACTGCTTGAACACATGGGTTGAGGTGGACATGATTGAGGATGTAGACTCGAAACTACCACACCAATGCAACTATCAACAATTTGGAAATAAGTCCTGATCAATGACACATGTTAAAACCAGTGGAAATACGCATCATCCATGGTGGGGGGGGGAGAAAGGGGAAGAAGGGGAAAGTAAGAGCATGAATCATATAACCATGTTAACTTTTCTAAAAAATAAATATTAATAAATTTTTTTTAAAAAAAGACTAGTAAAGTCTGGTGAATTTTCAAAGAAGAAGGCTCTGATGTATTCTGAATGGAACCTTCTGACTGCTTTGTCTAGTTGGGAAGATCACATGGAGTATTAGAGAATGAACTAGTCCTGGGAAACGGGAGCAAGGAGAGGTTCCATTTCCCAGAAGAGACCCTGATTCTTAGAATGACTTTAAACAAATCCCTCTGACTTTCTGTAGATCAGTTTGTAAACTGCAGATAAGACCTCTGCTGTAAAAAAATTTCCCGGTGATGCTATGATTAAGTTAAACAAATCTGCAAAGCTTTTTGGGAATAGTGTTATATAAACACATGGCACTCTATTATTGAAAGGAACTGATGCATTAAGCAAAACCATTGAGAGAAGGATTGGTTCTCCATCTAATGTTAAAGGATTACCTCTCCTCAAGCTTTGATTCTCTTCTGTGTTGGATTGAGAATGGAATAATTTTTTTGCATAAATTTGAAAGCATTGAACAGCCCCTGTTCACACTGCTAACAATCCTCAATGCAACAATACAATAATAAATCAGATTTTATTCATTACAGTGTAAGGGAGTTTTTTAAAAGACCTTTATTGAAACAAGAAAAATGAATAATCTTTGTATAAGTGAAATGTCCCAGTTTAAAATTTTTTATTAGAACTCCAATTTGACATTTTGTAATATAAAAATATATTGTAATTTGATATTAGGAAGTCTATCTTAGACCTTATGCTAAAAACTAATTGTCAGAAGAACATCAGTATGAAAAATTGTTCCTCTATGATATTATGTGCTATATATTTTACAATTCCACTGAAAGTCATTTATGTATTTAATGTGTTATCTTAGAGCTCAAAGGTTCATATTTTTTGTCTAGATATTTTTGTCTCCCAAAAAAATGTATGAACTTTTTTTCCTCTTTCTCAAACCACATTTGTGTACATGTTTTCCGCGTATACCAGAATGTGTCTGCCAAACAACCAATATCTTTTGATCAGTTACCTGCTAAGTTATTCTGTCATATTTGGATAGAATTCTGGATTTACATTTACTTCATCATATTGCATTATCCTTTTTCATTAGTCAGTGGTATATTTTGTTAGTCAGTCAATATGCATTTAAGAACCTACTATGTGCCAGGAATTACGCTAAGCACAGGGACTATGAAGAAAGGCAAAAAAAATCTTGTTTTCATGGAGTTCACCATTTCACAAAGGAGATAACTGGCAAACAACCATGTACAAATAAGATAAATGCAGGATAAATTATGAGTAGTCTCAGAGGGAAATCACATAGGGGGACTTGAGATTCCTGCAGAAAGTTGGGGTTTAGTTGAGACTTGAAGGAAGTTAGAAAAGTTAGGAAGAGGATATGAACAGAAGTAGCATTCCAGGCATAGGAGAGCAGCCAGTAAAAATGCTCAGAGATGGGAGATAAAATATTGCTATTGAAGACAGTAATGAGATCCATGTCACTCGATTGCAAAGAATGAGTTTGGCAAGGGAGGTAAGAAGAAATAAAGTATAAAAAGATTGGAAATGGAGAAAAAAGTCAGGTTATGAAAGACTAAAAATTAGAGGCATACCCTTTGACCCAGCAATACCACTACTAGATCTGTATCCCAAAGAGATCAAGGGGAAAGGACCTATTTGGACAATAGGTCACCTCTTTTTTGTTGTGGCAAAGAATTGGAAATTGAGAGGATGCCCATCAATTGAGGAACAATTGGACAAGATATGTTTTATGATTGGTTGCAATATTATTGGGTTATAAGAAAGGATGAGCAGGAAGGTTTCAGAAAAACCTGAGAAGTCTTATATGAAATGATACAAAATGAAGCGAACAATACCAGGAGAACATTGCACACAGTAACAGAAATATTGCAAGGATGTAGCAAATGTGCAAGACTTAGCTACTCTGATCAATACAATGATCCAAGACAATTGCAAAGAAGTCATAATGAAAAATGCTATTCATCTCCAGAAAAAGAACTGATGAATTCTGAATGCAGACTAGAGTACACTTTTTTCATTTTTCTTTAGTTTTTTGTGTGTATATGTGTCTGTTTTCTTTTGCAACATGGCTAAAGTAGATACGTTTTATATGACTTCACATGTATAATCAATATGTCGCTTGCCTTTGTAAGAAGTAGGAAAGGAGTGGTAAAGAGGTAGAGAATATGGAACTTGAAGTTTAAAAAAATGAATGTTAATATTTAAAGATATAATTGGGAAACAAGTAAACTTTAAAAAATAAATCAAACTGAGAATTTTATATTTGATTCTAGAGGTAATGGGGAAAGACTGGGATTTGTTGCCTTGGGTAGGGGAGGAAGTGATATGGTCAGACCTTGCTTTAGAAAGATCAATTTGACAGTTGAGTGGAACAACTAATTGGGATTGGGAGAGACTTGAGGCAGAGAAACTAACTAGCAGACTATTGCAAAAGTCCAGGCATGAGGTGATGAGGTCCTGCCCCAAGGTTATTGTCGTGTCAGAGAATTTTTGGCCACATATGAAAGAAGTTGTACAGGTAGAAATGACAGAACTTGATCTCTGACCTCAGTTACTTACAAGCTGTGTGATGGGGGCAGGTCATTAACTTCCCAGGATTTCACTTTCTTCATCTATAAAATATGGATCATTTTACTTGCATTAACTATGATCTAGGGTTGTTACAAAGAAAGAAGTTTGTTCATCTGTAAGCACTATAGAAATGTATATTGCTTCTGGTGTCATTATCATCATTTCTCCTAGAGGACTACTAAACATTATTCAACTACCTTGGGTCCCATCAAGTAAACTCTCACTGGATCCAATATATATTTAATCTAGGGAATAGAAAATCAGGCTTGGCGCTTGTGGTTATTTATCCTGGAAACTCTTTGGACAACTCATTTTCCCAGTTTCACTCTTAAAATCTGTTTCACTTCATTCTGATTTATAAGTTTTATGGGTAAATCTCCAATAAGTATGTTGAACAAAATCATATAGTTGTCTTTATAACTTCTTTAAAAGTTTAACTAAAAGCTAACATTTTCTTGTTAGCCACGCATCCTTCTATCTAATAATTTGCAAGGCAGAATACACCAAGGCATCTTTTTTCCTTATTCTAGTTTAATGATTCATCCCCCTGCCCCTGTACATTTCCATCTCTATGAGTGACACAGGGAGATCCCTGTTTCAATATGCTGGTCCAGC
Organism: Gracilinanus agilis; assembly: GCF_016433145.1. Lineage (NCBI taxonomy): Eukaryota > Metazoa > Chordata > Mammalia > Didelphimorphia > Didelphidae > Gracilinanus > Gracilinanus agilis. The sequence goes on along the minus strand of NC_058134.1, from coordinate 132,676,619 downwards.
TCAATGTATCCGTCTCCTATTCATATTTTAAAACTATATTCAGCAATGTAGAAATTCCGACTTGTCACTCACTGAAAATAAACACTGGCCTGTGTGAACAATGCAATCTCATCCAATCCGACCCAATATATATTTATTAAGCATCTACTATGTGCAAAGTACTGTGATAAACACTGGGGATACAATTATTAAAAAAAAAAAGAAGATAGTCTCTGCCTTCAAAAAGTTTATAAACTAAAGGGGGAAACAAAACAGAAAAGGAGGCAGGCAGATAGGGATGGGAGGGGATTGGAAACCAGGGGGAACTGGGGCCAGGGGCATCTTGTTTCATGGAACTGAAACAGGCAGGGGAGTGAATCTCATCCATCTGCTGCTATCTGGTTGAAATTCTTGACCTCACAGACAACATCGATCATGGAGGTCCTTTCTGTAAGCCAGGAAATGATTGTTTATTTTGTATGGAACAACTCCTCAATGCAAATACTTGGTATGAGAAAGTGGAAACAAATACTAAATTCTTACTGATAGTGAAATATTAATGGCTCTGAATGGCCAGTTGGAAAGTAGTGGCTAAAAGTGACTGATATATTACAGAAGGATACCTACAATTGGTCTTTGAAAACGTCTTTGTAAAACTGTCTCTCTGGAGTCTCCTCATTGCCACAGGCACGTACCAAGGATAGTTGACAATCGGTGGGTGCAACTGGTCATTTGTCTGGTAGGCTATGGATTTATTGGCATTTTTCACTCCCTTTCAGGTAGATAAAGAAGCAGAATCATGATAAGCATTTGCCTGGCCTGCTCTGTGGAGATAGTCAGAGAGAGATGGGGATATGAGAGCAAAAGAGAGCATTTGAATGATAAAAGAGGTTTAGTAACTTTTATGCAGTTTAAAAAACAAATTTGAATAAAAAAAAAGATTTCTATTCATCTATTCATTTGTTGATGCTCATCCCAAGCTCATTCCCCAAATTGATTCCTGGTCCTCATTATATTATGAAACTTTTAGCTACTGTAATTCCTAAGGAAAAAAAAGAGCAGTTGATCCTGTTAAATCCTTTTCATTTTACTGTGTAGCCATTTAATACTATCTGTGAATTTTTACTTCAGCTGGGGACTCTGGGAGTTAGAGAGTCTAATCCCTTCTCCTCTCTCTCTCATCTCTAATCCATTCTACATACTGTCGCCAACGTCATTTTCCTAAGTCACAGGTCTGGCCATATCACTCCCCTGCTCAAATTTTTCAGACGTTTCTTATTGTATTCAAGATAATATACAAAACCTTTACTTTCCATTCAAAGCTCTGTAGAATTTGACTCCCCAAACTACTCTTCCAGAATTACTTCATATTACTTCCTTCCTAGACTCATTCTCACCAACATTTTTCTAAACTCAACAATCCATCTCTTCTCTGGCCCTTTGAATAGGCAGTTTCCTAAACCCCAAATGAGCTTTCTCCTTGTCTGTACTTCTTAGAATGCTTTAATTCCTCCTAGCCAGTGAAATTTTTCCTATCATGGACCCTCTGAGGATAATGATGAGAGCCATGGACCTCTGCTCAGAATCATGCTTTTAAATGAATAAAATAAGATTCATAGGATTAAAAAGGAAATCAAAAGCTAAAGAAACAAATGGTAAAAATATGAGTATGTATGACTTCTTATATATTAATTTTATGGGGAAATATCTATTAATATATCAATTATTTTGTTATAATATGTTATATATAATATGTACATTTCCCCTTTTAAATTCATAGGCCCTCTATAATCTGTCCATGAACCAAGGTTCAAGTATTCCCAGGTTAAGAACCCCTGATCTATGCTTAGCTCAAGTGCCACCTACCCCAGGAAGGCATCTTTTACCTCCCTAGTTATGTCCTCTTAGTTTTTTAGATACCGATCTATAATACTCCTCAACTTCAAGTAGAAAGAAAGCTCTCTGAGAGCACGAATTGTGTCCTTTTTGTCTCTGTATCTTCATTATAGTATTCTTCCCTGTCCAAAATAAGAAGTGGATTAAAACTGTCTAGTAGTATCACTTCTTTCCAGACTAGTTCAAAATCGTCTCAAGGAGACTTTCCCGATTAAGCACACTTCAATCTAATTATTCCTTTAATAAGTTCTTACTATGTTTCTACTGTGGAAAGAATGTGAGGAAAATGAATATTGTGGTTCAGTCATTTCAGTTTCAGTGTTTCAGTTCTTCATTTCAGTCCTGTCTGACACTTAGTGATCCCATTTGAGGTTTTCCTGGAGTGGTTTGCCATTTCCTTATGCAGCTCATATTATAGATGAGGGAACTGAGGAAGAATTAAGTGACTTGCCCAGGGTCACATGGCTAAGATCAGAGAACAGATTTGAACTCGAAAAGATGAGTTTTCTGATTGCAAGTCCAGTGTAGTCTCTACTGTGCCATGCCACCTAGCTGCCCTAGGAAAATGAATGAAATAACTAGAAAACACAATTCCCATTCTTAAAGAACTTTTAATCTACTTGCAAAAAAATATGTAAATGAAGCAAATATAGAATAGGTCAAGAAAAGATATAATCAAATATTAAATTGTGCCATACAGAGTACTGTATTTGGGAAAGCTCACTGTGATTTAGAGTTAATCTAAGGAAAGATTTCTAAAAAGAAGACATTTGAGTTTGATCTTAAAGAAAACATAGCACTTAAACCATTAGAAAAAAGAGGGGACATTCATAATTAAAGAAGCCAGATAAACAAAGACATAGGATTAAAAATATGAATATTATATATATCTGGGTAAGGAAAGGGGCCTGATTAGAATGGACAATATTTTAAAGAAATATAAGATGAGGCAGCTAGGTAGCACAGTGAATAGAGTGCTTGGACCTGAAGTCAGAAAGATCTGAGTTCACATCCAACCTTCAACCCTTGTCATTTATGTGACCCTGGGCAAGCCATTAAACTCTGTTTGCCTCAACTTTCTCATCAATAAAATGAGCTGGAGAAGGAAATGATAAACCACTCCAGTATCTGTGCCAGGAAAACCCCAAATGGTGTCACGAAGAGCCAGACAGAAGTGAAATGACTGAAGGACAACAATAAGATTCTTTGAGTTGCAGAGCAACAATTTTTATGGCAAACTGGATTTTGCAGAGAGAGCCATAAAACAGTTCTGGGCCCTCGTTTCTTTTTGAATGACTAAGTATAAAGGGAATATGATGAAAATGTTTATTCAGATTAATTTAGTAGCAGAGCAAAAGATAAATTGAGGGGGGAGACTAAAAGGCAAGGAGATGCTTTATAAGAGTGTCGAAGACATTATGGCTTGGACCATTGCACCATTACACCTTATGTATTCAGTTAATAAGAATTATGTGTTGCTTTGGAATTTTTAGGGAGTCTTGGAATCATATGATCATACAATCATGTATTAAAAACTAGGGAGGTGCCTTAAAGGGCACCTAACCCCAATCCCTCAGTTTGGAGATGAGGAACTGGAGCAGAGAGGGTAGGTAATTTGGCCAGAGTCACACAGATAGTAAATAGCAGAATGAGAATTTGAACCCAGTTAGTCTGACTTCAGATCAAGCACTTTCCACTGCATTCCTTAGGGATTTTTCAGAGCTTTGCAAACAGAAGAGTTGCAGTAAATGCTAATGGCTGATTTCAAAAGGTCTTCCAGTTGTAAATTTTTGGTATTTTAATAGATTTTTTCCTAAATGTTTCAGAAACCTTTTTAATAATTCTGATATCGTGTGCATGGATTGGGGTGAGGGTTTAAAGGGAGTGACAGTGGTTAAGGGAGAGGTTAAGAAATTCTTTGATTGAAAGACTTGGGTAATATGTCTTCTATTTGAAATGCTTTTCTTTTTTATTCTAGCCTTCCCATAACTACTTGAAATGTTTAGTTGGGAACCTTATGAGAAGCGTTTCCCTCTTGGGATTTTCAGTGCTTCCTGGTTTCAGCCAAAAGTGAAAGAGAATGAGAAAAGACTTTCTCTTTCCCCCTTGAATCAACTCAGGAAGTACTGGCTGAGAAGTAGAAGTGTACACCAAGAGGAAGTTATTTTGAACTATCATATAGCATTCCATTTTGGCTGGAGTTGCTGCTTAAAGTTTATATAAACAGGTTTGAGGTTTTCTCAAAAGTTTATAGGGGAAATATAAGAATAGTAGTGCAAAGTCATCCAAAGAATAATTCTAATTTATATCACAGTATTTTCAGATGCCAAGAATAAATCTTTTTGGGTCTTCTGAATAGTGATAAATCTCTGCTAGTAAATCTCTATGCATTCTGCATATGTATATATGCAATCTATATGCAGAGAATACCAAAAGTCTTGGTATTTAAAGCTATGAAAGCTTGCATATTCACACACATATATATTTATTTGAAGTTTATTTTGATATCTTTTGTTTTTCTATACCTGAATTCTCTAGTATATCCTACTGTTCTCCCTCTCTGATCCTTTATAATAAGATTTTTTTAAAGAGAAAAAAATAGTTCAGCAGAATTAGCCAACACATGAAAAAAGTCAGACATTACATGCAGTAATCCACATGCATAGCCCCTCAACATTTGCAAAGGTTACAGGGAGATACGTTCTCCTATCTCTTCTTTAGGGACAAGCCTGTCCTGTTTGTATATTTAAAGATGTTTTATGTAAATAAGGAAATAATATAAAAAGAGCATATACTTGAATTTCTGCTCTATCATATATGCTCTTATGTGATGATAGATTTCCCTTCCATCAATAAGACAGGGACAAGGAAATTCATTGAACTGTGCAGAGCTTGCCAAAGAAATGTCACTAGATTAGTAAGGGGTGAAATTTCAAGCCTAAATGTGATATATCTTTGCTTCTTTTAATAATCTATTCCTTTCATAGAGGCTCTCTTTGAAGTCCAAGGTCCTTCAGTGCCAAAAATTACTCTAGGGAGATTTGGATCATCATTTGTTAACTTTTTTGTTTCTTCGAAGCCATTTCATTCAAAGGGAAGATAAATGAGCTCATGGCAACAATGTAAAAATAGAAACAGTAGCTTTTACTACACTAATGACAAATAGAACAGATGACAAATGAAGAAACAACCAAAAGTAGCTCTTATATTATTTCCATTTAAAGTGTGAAAGGTAGCTATTTCAAATGATCATAGATATAGAGCAGATGCCTTTAAATATCATCTAATCCAATGTCCTAATTTAAAAATTAAGGAACTAAGATACAGAGAAGTTAAGGGAGTTTTTCAAGGTCAAACACATAGCAAATAGATGTTTTATTAAATCCAAACTGAGATCTAATGCCTAAATCCGTTGCTTGTTGCAATTTTCCATTTACCCAGGTTGACAAGATATCGGTTATTTTCTTTTAAGTGTTTCCTGGATTGATCTGAGGTACTTATTCCTAGTTCATAGGGATTTTAAGACTTGGAACTGAAAAGAATCTTAGAATTACTCAAAACCAGGTGCTCAAAGGTCTATCAGCATATAAGAGCTGATATGATAGGGGACAGATTCAAATATATGCTCCTTTAAAATTATTTCCTTGTTTGCATGAAACATCTTCAAATATACAAACAATACAAGTGTGACCCTAAAGAAGAGATATGAAAATACAATTCCCTATAAATTTTGCAGAGATTGAGGGGCTATTGAGCTAGGATACGTGTATTTGATTTTTGAAAAAAATATATTGGGATGAAGCCAAGATGATAGAGTAGTTAAAGTACTCAGTTGATCTCTACTAATACTTCTTTCCAAACAACTTTAAAATAATATTTCCAATTGAACAGTGGGACAACAAAGTCAAGAAAATGTCAGAAAGAGAGATCTTTATACCATAAAAGTGATATGGAGAAAATTAAGTAAAGAAATGAAAGTGAGGAAAAAGTATGAAAAGATAATTAATATGGTGGTAAAAAGAAGCCTAAAATTACCAAAGAAAATAACATTAAAAAAACAGAATTGGCCAAATGGAAAAAATAGGTACAAAAACTCATGGAATAAAATAATTTCTTAAAAATTAGAATTGGGCAAATGGAAGATCCTGAATCCACAAGACATAAAGCATCAATAAGACAAAGTCAAAAGAATTATAAAAAGATGTGAAATATCTCATCAGAAAAAAATTCTCCTGGAAAATAGATTGAGGAATGTTAATTCAGTAATTACTTGAAAGCTATGAGAAAAGAAAGAGCCTAGATATCATATTTCAAAAAATTATCAAGGAAAACTGCCCTGATATCCTAGAACCAGAGGGTAAAATGGAAATCAAAAGAATCCCCCAATCAGGACCAGAAAGAGATCCCCAATTGAAAACTCCAAGGAATATTATAGTTAAAATCTAGAGCTCCTAGGTCAAAGGGAAAATACTTTAAGAAACGTAAAAGAAGATTTGAATACCATGGAGCCACATTCAGGATCACAGAAGATTTAGCATCTGCCATGATTAGGTTTAAAAAGAAAAACATGAAAAAGAAACTATAAGGGACTCAAATTTAAACTGTTCCCTTAGTTTCTAAGAAGGTGGCACAGTGGCTAATGTGCTGGCCCCATAGTCAGGAAGACTCATAATCCTGAGCTCAAATCTAGTCTCAGACACTTACTAGCTGTGGGACCATAGGCAAGCCATTGAGTCCTGTTTGCTTCAGTTTCCTCATCTGTGAAATGTAAGGAAATGTAAATGTTGTAAATGTAAACCACTCTAATATCTCTGCCAAGAAAACCTCAAATGGAGTCAGACATGTCAAAAACAACTAAACAATAACAACAATAATGTTATCATTATTAAGTCAGTTACAAGTTTTAACATAGAAAGAGGACATAGGAGTGAGTCAAACATGTTGAGATGACATAAAAAATAAAGAAGTGAGAAAGAAGAATGCCCTGGGAGAAAGGAATAGAAGAATAATTGGGAAATTCATCTCACATAAAAGAAGAACATAAGGAAGAACTTTTAGAGTGAAGGGGAAAATGTTGGTGGTGAGGGAAGGTAATGTTTATACCTCATTCACACCCAGATTGGTTCAAAGAGGGAAAAGATCTCTACCTCTTCAGTAATAGAAATCTATTTTACCAGACAAGAAGTACTTAAAATATTCAGCCATTTCTCTTAGATTGTCAGTATAACTGGCATATAATTGGGCAAAATAACTCCTAATAATTGCTTTAATTTCATCTTCATTTGGTAGTACATTCATGCATTTTGTTTTTGATATTGACAATTCAGTTTTCTTCTATATATATCGCAAAGAAAAGGAAATCAAGGGAAATACTCATCAGTTGGGAAATGGCGGGAAAGGTTATGGTAGATGATTATGACAGAATACTATTGTGAGAATTTAGAACTCAAAATTTTAAAAAATGATTTAAAAATTTACATGTAATTAGAAAATGTTTAGTGAAATAAGAAATATATAACAATATGTACTGATAACTTTACTTTGATATAACTGGTTTCTCCTGTGCATTTCTCTGTATTTTATTTTATGCATTTAAAATATTATTCTGAGGTATTTGCAGGCTTTATTGGACTTCAGAGGGGTTCATCAAACTAAAAGGGCTAAGCTCTAAAATAAATAAATACCCAAATGTTGTACATGAGGAAACTGATACTTAAAAATCTATGTGGCCTTTTCTAAGATCACACAGGTATGAAAGCCAGAATTTGAACCCATCTCTGACTACAAGAGCAGTACTCTTTCTACTATACTTTGCCATTTTATTAATATTCCTGTGGTCACTAAAGAACAGTGAGATGTATTTTTTCCCAGGACATTTTTATTTCAGTGGAGTAAAATGAGTGGCATGATCTGCAGTATCTACTATGTTCTGGTAGCTTGGTGACTTTTATGAAAAATAAAAGACTAAAGTAGCAGTGAGATAGAAAAGGGGAAACAGAACATCTTTCTTCAAAAGAGTGAAAAGTTTAAAATTTTTCCATTTACTCTACAAAGAAATCTGAGATGTTATTTTTGTCAAGAAATCTATTGTTGACATATTGGTTAAGAGAGTCAGCATGATATAGAAAGACCATGGGATGAGTCAAAAAACGGTCAATCCCAGATCTGGCCCTTTTGAGCTCTGTTGCTTTAATTATGTTGCTTATGGGAGTACTTCATGTTCTCATCTGTAAAGTTACAGGTTGGACTAAAATAATCTCTAATATCCATTTCAATTCTGACATTTTAAAATTCAGCGATATATAGATCTATATTTACTTATTTACATATAGATCTGTCAATGTTACTGGCCCATTTTTGTTACCTCTTTGGCTTTATCTTTGTTGTTTATAATTAGATGATTAAATCACAGTGAACAGGAGGAAAGGTGGGATGTCAGAGTTGAAAGAACACTGATTTTGGAGTCAGAGAACTTGGGTACAATGCCTTTACTGATCTTAGACAAGTCACTATACCTCATTGGGCCCTACTTTCCTCATCTAAGGAATGAAAGGGGATAGATAATAAATTAATAAACACATTAGTGGAACCTTGCAAATCTTAAAGCAGTGATTTCCCTTCATTCATATTTTGACATACTAAAATTTCTGTTGCTTAGTTTTATAGTTCCATCCCAACCAAAACTTATTTTTCACTTAAACAAATAACTGTTAAAATTTGTTCTATTATAAATTTAAGAATTTTATAACACTTGTTGAAATATTCAGACCACTGGGTTATAAAAAAAGATAATGAAGTAAACAATGAAACAAAAACCAGGACTGAGAATTATTGTTCTTAGAAGCGACAAGGCTGAAGTTTTATAATCATTTAAGGAATTGAGAAAATTTTTCTCACTTAGAAAATTATCAGAATATCATTCTACTGCAAATCAAAATAGTTCAAAGATATCATCTCATACCTATTGGAGTAGCTAAAATGACAAAAGGAGAAAATGACAATTTGGGGAGGGCATATGGAAAAGTGGGGGCGTTAATACTTTGTTGATGGAACTATGATACCAATCATTTTGGAGAACAATTTAGAATTATGCCCAGAGAGTTATAAAACTGTGCTTATATCCTTAGACCTAGCAATGCCATTGCTGGGTTTTGTTTCTCAAGGAGATCAGAGAAAAGGGGAAAGATTCTAAATGTTCCAAATTATTTATAGCAGCTCTCTTTGTGGTGGCAAAGAACTGGAAATCAACATGATGTCCATTATTGGGGGAATAGATGAACAAATTCTGGTATGTGATTGTGATGGAACTCTACTGAGTCATAAGAAACAATAAGCAGGCTAATTACTTGGAAATACGTACATGAAATAATGAAGAGCAAAACAATTAGAAACAAGACAACATTAGATACAGTGACAGAATTACTATTTGAAGAATGACTTGTAAACGTCTGCCTCCAGAGAAAGGACTGATAAATAGAAATACAAAAGACATAATTTATTTTTACATAGATTTTTGGGGTGATGCCTTCTGTAGTATAGAGAGGAGATGGAGGGGTTGAGTTAGCTGGAAATAAATCCTATTTTTAAAAAGTTAAATTAAATAGGAAATATTTAATGAAATAAATAAAAATATTTTTAAAAGAAGAAAGAGAATATCCTTCACTTATTTCTCAAGCTTTTTGACCATTTTGTAAAAATAAAGGAGCTATGTGATATTTCCATTAAATGTCTATTCTTTTCCTGTTAGATGAATCAGACCCCTGGGATCTTCTCATCTGCCTGCCTCCGAGGAAAGCTGATACAAAGCCCTGCATCATGAAAGAAGACTTGTACCAGTTGCATTTACATCAAAGGGTATGGTAGTAATGTTATTTTTTCTTGTTATTTCAAGATGTTCTAGAAGAGAATTACTATATGTGTAATAGATATCAGTACTTAGGGTTCAAAAAAGAGGGAAGAGATTATCTAATTTCATTTGGTGACTTTTACTTGGCAAACTGGAAGTACTATTCAGTTCCTGTTGGACCTTTTGTTTCCCTGTTACAACTCCCCAAAGCCAGACCTGCTAAAGAATAGGCTGGCCTGCCCACTGTACCATACTAAGTACATCATCTCCACTTTTTAAAATGAAGAAACATCTAGAGCATCATCTTACCTTTTTTAGATGGTGCATATTCTGTTTGCTTGACTAGTACCACAGTTCTAAATGTGTCATCACATTTAGAAGGTAGTCAGATGGTGCAGCTGGTAAGAGTCCTAAATTTGAAGTCAGGAAGAAGTGAGTTCAAATCTCTCTTCAGATATCTGAGCTGGGTGACTCTGGGCAAGTTATAAATTCTGTCTACCTCAATTTCCTCATCTTTAAAATGAGGATAATATTACCTCCTTAGCATCTATGGTTATGAGGATACCATGAGATAACATCGGTGTAGTGCTTGTCAAGCTCTAAAGTGTTACAAAAATGCTAACTGTTATTATTGTCAAGTTAATCAAGTTCCTTATTAAGGTCATTCATCATAGAAAATCTAGTATTTAAATTTGGCATGATGCTTATTGGAGTCCATAACTTAGATTTATTGAAGGAGGATCACCGAAGCTAGTCAGTGCTGGAAATAATAGGACCTTTTATTTTTTGGGTTTAAGGAAAGACCATATGATTTTATAGGGATCACTGAAGGGGGAGCAGGGGCAACAAGGGAAAGCTCTTAAGGTAATACCTTCCCTCATCCCCTGAAAATTTGGGTGTTAACTGATACCTCCAAAACCAAGGCATCCTGCTGAGTTCTTCCCATATCTTTTCCACAATAAAGCTGCATCAGATACCTCCAGATCAGGATGGAGCAGCGAATAGACATCAACAAGATACCTTGGGCTCAATAGTCTTCAGGCAAAAGAGGGAGCCTCCAATGGTTCTTTGCATGTAAAGCTACTCCTAAGTCTTGGCACATTTTTATATCAAGCTTTCATTTGTATTCTTAAATTCATCTTTATTCCATTTATGAGGTCTGCTCAGGGTCTTTTATAGGGAGGTTGATGATGCTAGATCATAGATTTAGACCTGGAAGAGTGTTAGAGGTCATCTAGTCCAGCCCTAACATATTAGAGATGAGAAAACTGAGGTTCAGAGTTGAAGGTCATGTGTACCAAGAGGCAGTATCCATTGACTTCCTATAGAGTATACATTCTACTGCGCCATGTTGTTTCTATGTTTCAGGCAAGAGGAGACAAATTAGCCAGTAAAAAGGAAGCTTTTGGGTATAGAAAATGACAAATAGGAAAAATTTCCAAGAGGCGGGCAGAGCAGAAAGAAGAGGATACTAAGCAGAAGGAGAGAGTACAGCTAGCACAAAGACACAGGAGGATAGATCAAAATAGTCTTGCTTTTCCAGACTAGAATATTGTCTTACATAGAAAAAAACTCCAACAAAACAAACCAAAAACTCTTTTCAGTCATTAGATTACACTGATGTTTGTATATTTTTAAGGTTTTTGCAAGTTAGGGTTGGGAGGAACATTTTTTTATTCAGCTATTAGAACTTCTGAATTCTGCTCCACCACCCACTATGAAAAAAATTTAAAAATAACCAACAACAAACAGCTGTCAGTGGTCACGGGGAAGTACTGAGGAAAGTATACATGGAAACAAATACTTTATTCATAAGAGAAATATGTAGAAATAAGAAAAAAATCTGACATGTACAGTCAGCAGTTTAGAAAGTGTAAAATGTTTGGGTATTTTTAGAAGAGTTATTTATAAATCCTCTCATGTGTGACCAGTACAAGAAGAGGTGTGTGGCAAAGGGAATGGAGTAATAAAGGTGGAACAAAATGAGGAGGAATGTCAAGGAAATAAAAAGAATGTGAAAAAGCATCCATCATTCAAATCAAGCCTTATGAGTTTCTTATAAAAACTAACATTTACATAGTTATTTGTAATGCACTTAAAAAAAAAACATTTCTCCCAGTCAAGCAAAACAAACCCATATACTTTCCTTGTCCAAAAATGTATTCTGTACCTAGAGTCAATCGCATTTTTTGGCAGGAGGAGAGTTATATGCTTCATTTTGTTGGTCTTTGAGTTGATCACAATTCTTGTCTTTCAAAATTTTTTTTCTTTACACTATTTGTTACTCAGTAAACTGGGGAACTTGGTAAGTTAGTCGCTAAGTAGCTTGGCAGCCTTTCTACAATCTCTGATCCCTAGTAAGTTTTTCCTTAAGTCAAGCTAAATTCTGACTAGCTTCCATTCACTGTGTATAGCCCTGCCTTTTGGGTGACTGATATTTATAGCCAGAGGACCTAGGTTCAGATTCTGATTGTAATAGTGGAACATCATCTTCCCAGTCACCCCAGTTTAAACTCTCAGGATTATCTTCAACTTCAAAATCTCACTCACACACACTGTATATAATCAAATAAGTTGCCGAATCTTATTGTTTTTATCTCATTATCACGTTTCCTTCTCTCCATCCCCACAAACATCAACAACTCTCATCACTTCTCACCTCGATTCTTTTTTTTTTAAATTCCTTTCTTTCTGACATTGTTACAACTCTAAGACATAAGGGCAAAGGCTAGGCAAATGGGGTTAAATGACTTGCCACCCAAGGTCACCCAACTAGGAAATGTATGAGGTTAGATTTGAACCCAGGACATCCTGATTCCACACTTGGCTCTCTATCCACTGACCCACCTTGCTGCCCACCCTGGACTGTTTCAGTAGCTTCGTAGTTGACCTCTCTGCATCAAGCATCTCCCTGTTTGGATATATTTCCTACATAACTTTTAAAATGATTTTCCATAACCATAGGTCTGAACATATTGTCCCTTAATAAATTCCAATTGCTAGCTATTGGAGGATGGATGCCACAGTGGCCACCAAGTAGTACCCATAGTGCACAGAGTCAGGAAGATCTGAGTATAAATATGGTCTCAACACTTAGCCAGCTGAGTGACCCTGGACAAGTCACTTCACCTCTTTCTGCCTCAGGTTCCTTATCTATGAAATGGGGATAATAACAGTGCTTCCCTTGTAGGATTATTTTAGGATCAAATCAGTTAATATTTTTAAAACACATTTAGCATAGTACCTGGCACATAGTAGACACTATATACTTATTTTTATATTATCTACACTCTCTGCAACACTCCTATCCTTACCTCTCAAAGAGTTCTCCTTTTTAAGAAAAAAAATTCCAGAAAAATGAACCAACATATCAAGAAAAGTCTGCCATTTTTTAGCCATAGTGTTCCACAACTATACCTCACACCTTTGCCAGGAAGTAAGGTTTAAGTACCATTTTCTATTTCTCCTTGCAGCTAAATTTGGACATTGAAATTTTACACAATTCAGAGAAAAGGAAAAAGGAAGAAAAGAAGGGAGAGAGGGAGAAAGGGAAGGAGGAAGGGAGGAAGGAAGGAAGGAAGGAAGGGAAGAAGGAAGGAAGAGAAGAAGGAAGGAAGGAAGGAAGGAAGGAAGGAAGGAAGGAAGGAAGGAAGGAAGGAAGGAAGGAAAAGAAAGAAAGAAAGAGAGAGAGAGANTTGAAATTTAGTTCCATACAACATAAATTTTAATTTCTTAGTGACAACCTATTTCAAAACCACCAGTCCAGTTTATATATGAAAGAATAAATCCATTAATGCAATCAGCTTCTGATGACCATATTAAAAGAACAATCTCTAGTCTTCCAGGCTAACAAATATATGCAAGACAAAGGGGCCATTTAGCCATACCTACTCCATCATTGATGTGTGGGGGAAGGAAGGAAGGAAAAGAAGGAAGGAAGGAAGGAAGGAAGGAAGGAAGGAAGGAAGGAAGGAAGGAAGGAAGGAAGGAAGGAAGGATTTATTAAGCAACTATACAACCAAGTAAAATAACCCCTGCCCATGAGAGAAGACAACACAAAAAGGTGAAATGAAAAATAGGATTGCGTTATACCCATCATGGTATAGTTTTGGGGTGACCAGGAAATAGGACAGAGGGCTAGATCTAATTTTTGGATTCATTCTTTTCATTTAATGGGTTGTTGTCTTATATATTATTTTCCTGGTTCTGCTTCAGAGTGTATCAGTTCACACAAGCCTTCTCATGATTCTTTACATTAATCATAGCCAAAATTTCTTATAGCGCAGGGATTACATTCCATTACATCAGTGTGCCACATTTTGTTTAGCCTATCAATGGACAACTACTTTTTCCCCCCACCTATTTTTTGCTATCACAAAAAAGCATAATAAAGATTTTAGTGTATATGAGTAGGGCCTTTTTAAAAATTTTAGCCATTGACCTCTTTGGATCATATGTTTAACCGCATAGAAAAATATATAACAATTTAGTTCTCTTCTTAATTCCAAATTATGAAATGTTGTGTCAATTCATAACATTGTTCTTTCCAGAAGAGTTGCATGAGTTCTTAACTCCACCAACAATGTATTTGTGTATTCATGTTTCCATAATTCCTCTAACTCTTTCACTTATTTTTCATCTTTGCCAATTTTGAAGTGTGAGGCAAAACTTAAAGTTTGTTTTGACTTGCATTTCTCTTATTACAAATTATGTAACTTATTAATATTAATATTATTATAAATCATGGAAGTTAGCTGCATGGCCGTCTTAGAGGCATTTTCTAATCATAGAACAATTTTATATGATATATTTGAAGCTCAAGTCAGCTTTTAAAAAAATATAACTAAGGAAGGAAACAGATGACTCAAAAGCAATAGATAGTGAAATTTATACAAAATCCCATCAAATCCAATAGGCTGTCAAGGTATTATGTTGAAAAATTACTCTAGAGTTCCTTCTTGTTTTAAGGTTAATTGATGATTGTCAAAATTTTTACAGTAATATTGGATGGGAATTCATTATATATAGGTTAGTTTATATGAAAATTATAGCTCTCTTAACAATGTTTCTCTTAGTGATGATGTAAATCTTATATATTTTATGATGTAGATAAAATAAATAACTAGAGGGGCATCACTGTATTATTAGGAGTAATGAGAAAAAAATCTACATTGTAATATTACTGATTTACATAGATGCACACCCCTTAACCTCTGAATTTCCTGTGTTTAATATGCCAACTTTCTCAATTTACTTCACTGTTGTCTTAACCTGCTAGTTTAGCCTGTACTCCGGAATAATGTTTGGATGATATTTCCCATGTATGAGTCAGAATTATCTCATCCTCTGCCCTGTGAGTGCCAAAAACTGACTGTGGAAGGAAAAGCTTTAGAGAAGGTCATTAGCTGTACCGGGGAATGAGGAGAAGAGAGGAGGAAGGAAAAGAGGACATTTATTTCCTTGATGTTCTAGATTGTTGAGATGCCCAGGTTATTGATCTTGAGTCAAGTTAACAATTTTTAAGACCAAGGCCTGGCATGAAAATCCATCCATCTTTTACGAGTGCAACATCACATTTTTTTCCTCTATGCAACCTGTGCAAGTCAAACTCATCTTTATTGCATAATAACTTTGCAGTGGTTATAGACGTCCCTGAGACCTTTGAACTCAATTATTATAATCCTTCCTCCCTGGACATAAGCAATGGGTCTGAGAGTATACCTGTTCAGTGGGCTTTAAAAAGTGTCAGAAAGAGTTTAGGTCAGCTGCAATGAATATTAGTTTCTTTGCCTTACATATGGGACCCTTTCCTGGGATTTTTCCATTAGGAATCTAGGATTCCATCAAGATATGGGGGGGAAAGATTGTTTTGTCTTATGTATGAAAATCATTCACCTTTAGCCTAAAGTCCTCCCAACTTTTTTAACTAGAGCTGTAGACTTTTTTTAAAAAATGGGTTTATGCAGTTACTATAGTATTATTTTTTCCATTTTAATTATATTACATATAATTATAGAATATTCTATTATTATCGTCATTTACCTTTCTTACATTCCTAATTGAGAATACAAAGAGTTTTAAATTCAGAATTCTTTGAGGTTTTTCCCCCTATAGCCAGCATGGGCTAGTAGAATAGATATGAAATTGGTAACATAGGGACCTGGGTTCAGATCCTATATCTGCTGCTTATTATTTATGTGACCTCTCAGTGGGTCCTAACTTCTTCCCATTTATAACGAGTGTCAGTCTAGTTGACTCCCAAGATTCCTTAATCCTACCATATTCTCTCCCTGCTGTTTTACTGTGTCCTATCACTGCTTTCCTTCCTTCTTTGTGTCTTTCCTTTAATTTTAAATCTACGAAATATAACTGCTACTAGGAGCTTAAGTATATCATATTTATGCAAGCTCTTTAGCCTTTTCTCAGTTTCAGGGTGTGTGTTTGGGGTTTATGACTCAGCTTTCCCTGTGGATTGATTAAATTTAGTTTGGAAATTGTGCCAGTTGGAATGATATTTGAGCTCACAATCAGTTGCCAAAGTCTTATCTCTTACCTCCACAACTTCTCTTCTATCCACCTCTTTCTCCACACTTTCCCAGCCACCATCCTAATTCAGGATTTTATCCCTTCTCCTGGACTACTGCAATAGCCCTCTCAATTGTTTCCTTCCCTTCCCTCTTGCCTTCTTCATCTCATCCTTGCACAGGTTTTGACCATGCCATCCCCCTCCTAAGAAGCTTTGACGACTCTCTACTGCCTTCCCAATAAACTACAAAGTCCTCAGCCAGGAATTTAAAATCTTTTACAATTTGGTCCCTGCCTGCCTCTCTACACTAATTACTTCCCTTCACATGCTCTGCATCGGGGATGGCAAGCATTCTGCCAAACTGCATGTGGGTCACAATACTCCAAAATGCAGCCAGAACCAGATTAAAATGTGATTGGGAAATATTTAACAAATTAAATAAAATACACTTAAACAAAGGTAATATTACATTTAAAAACTAAATTAATATGCAACCCACAGAGATCCTTAGGTACAGATTAGTGGTCCCCATTACTGTTTGAGTTTGATACCTCTAGCGGATTGAACTTTGCTGTCTCCTACAAGTGACATTCCATCTTTTGGCTTTGTGGCATTTCTTAGACTGTCCTCTTATGTGGATTGCTCTCTCTTCTCATCTTTGACTGTGAAGACTTCTCAAAAAGCACCCCTGACTACATGAAGTCTTTTCTCTTCCTCCTTCCCATCTACTCTCAAATTACTTTTTATTTACCTTGTGTACATTTTGTATTTGTCTGGTACCATGTTTCCTCCTAGAAAAATGTAAGTTCCTGGAAAGTAGGGGATATTTGTGGAGGAGGGACACTTTTTATATCTACCATAATACAGAGGGATAGAAAAACATGGGATCCTTGGATGCTTTGGGAACAAAGAACCTTTTAAATAGTTGTGATTTTAAGTCACTGCAGCATATTATTTTGGAGAATTCTGTTGAAATGTGAGCATTATTGGCCAACAGATATTTTGGATTTTGATATGAAAGATAGAAAGTTTTCCAGCTTCCAATTTACATGAAGAGGAAAGAAAGAAGTAAGAATAATCAGATTTGTGATCCAGCAGAAGTGTCACAGGGGAGATTCGTGTTGAGCTAGAGTTACTGTAGAACTAAAAAAATACTAGGATTGCCTGAGAAAATAGTATTTAGGGGCATCTATCTTGAAATCTCTCCAGGGAATCAAGGGAGAGAATTATCTTTTCATGAACTGGAAGTATCAGGGACACATCTTATCCCTTGCTAAAAACTGGGAACTGTAATAAATTATATAATGTTCCCCCATGTATTTAAAAGGAGGGATCTGATTAGGAGGGTTCCCTGAACAATATGATGAGATTACAAGCTACTGAAACTATTTGCAATTTTGATTCTATCAAACTGGTATTCTAGAAATTGTTAACTTGATGAATGATTGCTAGCTAGCTAGTCAGAGCATTTATTAAACATTTGTTACATGCCAGACACTATGCTAAGTGCTAGGGTTACAAATATGACAACAAAGAACAATAATAATATAGTCCTGCTCTCAAGGTGCTTACATAATTGTTATTTTTCAGTCATATCCAATTCTTTATGACCTTATTTGGGTTTTTCTTGGCAAAGATACTGGAGGGGTTTACCATTTCCATCCTCAGTTCATTTTTACAGATGAGGAAACTGAGACAAACAAGGTAAGTGATTTGCCCAGGGTTACACAACCAGGATGTGTCAGAGGCCAAATTTGAATTCAGGTCTTTCTGACTACAGTTCCAGTATGTCTACTGAACCACCTAGCTGCCCCTTGTATATATATTATGACAAGGGGAGTTAAAGCAGAAAGGGGAGCTGGGGAGTGGTGTGGACAGGAGGGAGGGGAAGGGATCAGGCAGTGATTAGGGATGTAGAGAAGTCTGGAGTTAGCTCATCTGGGATCGAAATAAGTAACCTGGCTGAGGTTCCCTTAAGAAATGGCAGTCCTGAACAGAGACTCATTAATCTGGAGAGCAGGTGTAGGCTGCTGTCAATCATTTGGGGATGACTTGTTTAACTCAGTGCCATTCTTTTGTGTGAGACCTTTTAAAAAAGAACTGACTGAACTGCTTGGTACTTTTTGTCCTTTTTCTCTTCTCAGAGAACAGAAGAGCCAGTAATACAGACCTGGGTCCCTGGGGGGGGGGTTCCCATCTGGGAGCCAATAATGCCTGTTTTGGAGCAGAGACACTTGGAGTTGCACGTACCCTTATTTGTGTAGCCTGCGAGGTCCTCAAGTTTCTGGACCCTATTTTACAGAGGCATCTAACACATGACAGCTATGCCTCTTGAGCATCCATCTCTTGGGGAGAACATTGTGAATGTGCTCTGTTCTCTTTTCCACCCCACTCTATGCCCCCCCAACTTTTAGCAACAAAAGTTTGAAGTAATGATTTGGGGTGGGAGCAAAAGTCTAAAACTTTGCCCTCTCTTCTTATTGTGAATTATTTGGAAAAGACATGTTCAATGGAAAAATAGACTCCTAGATCCTTTATCAGCACTCAAGATATAGTCCTTACTCCACATATGGAAAGTGCAAAAATGATACAAAGGATTAATAATAGCCACTAAAGAGTTGATATGATTCCCCCTTCCCTTCCAGTGAGTCTCTACCTTTCCACTAAAACCTATAACAGTTGTCTAAACTCATAACACTGTCCTGTGATACGTACTCAACTCGGAAGGGAGTGAGCTTGGTGTTTCTTGGAAAGGCAACCTCAAATATTTCAGTGAGTCCAGTGTTCCCCCAGATATTGGTATAGGTATTCAGTTTATAGTACTACTCTGAAGGCAGACTCCCAAAGAAGAAAAATACATTTAAGATGATTATACAAGCTAGGGAAAGAATCCCAAGCCTGGTGTTGTCCAGGGAATCCCTCTTCTTTCTCTCTCAAAGGCCAAAACCTGTGATTCTCAGAAACGAGGTTGTTAGAGAGATTATATTGGAGCTGGGACTGCCCAGGAAATCCATCCTCCTCTATATAGGAGACTTAGGCTTAGTAACTCCCAACACTTGGCCACATTTCTCATCTCTAAGGTTCCCATTAGATTGCGAGATCATGTCATTGACTCCAAAGCTAAAATTAGGTACTCTTGCTCTTGACCCTCATGAATGAAAGCATGTGCAATTCCCATTTGCCTTTGACTCACAGTAGTTATTATTGGTTCTTGGAGGAGAAATCTCCTATAATTTAGGTTTGCTATTAGCTCTGCAGCTTTTTACATTTCTTTTAAAAAGGGGAAATGGCACAAAAAAAGAGTAGAAAAGTATCTATCATTACTGTCATTTTCCCTGAACAAAGATATGGTTTTGACTGAGCCAAACAATATATCTCCAATTGATCTACGGCAACCCACGTCAATCAACTCATCCTCAAGCTATAAACTACGATCAAGGTCATAGAGCAGGGGTTGACAACCTTTTTGGCCGTAAGAGCCATAAACGCCACATTTTTTAAAATGTAATTTCGTGAGAGCTGTACAGTGTTCACAGTGAGCTCCTGTAACAGAGCCTGAAAAAAAATTGACTTTATGGCTCCTGTAGAAAGAGCCATATCTGGCCCTCAAAAGAGCCGACCCCTGTCATAGAGCAAAAGCTTGCCATTCTGTAACTGTAGAACACATTTGTAAACTGATCAGAGAACTTCTCTGGTTGGTTCCTTTAAAATAGGTCATTTTTTCTGCAAAGTCAAAGCAGGGCTGATGGTTAAATGCCTATAATTACTTTGATTTTGGAATGGAGAACCAAACTTGTCTCTAAGTCCCTGCAAAGGCTTGATGACTAAATAGTTTGTGCTCACTTTGGGTTTGGTAACAAAGTGACATTAAGTTAGATTTATATTTAGTCATACATAACCTGGTCTGGTTTATCTTGATTGTAGCTATTTAAAGAAAAAAAATTCTGAATAAATGAATGGAGTATTACGACTACAGAGCATTAAGACTAAGACTCAATCAACTTAAAAGAACTGAAAATAGGGCAGTTAGGTATCCAGTTTAGTGTACCCAGCCCTGGAGGCAGGTGGTCTAGGTTCAAATCTGGCCTCAGACACTTCCTTATTAGGGGACCCTGGGCAAGTCCAAAGCAAATTGTTTTGGAAGACAGAAAGTAAGGGTTTCAAAGAAAGAACCCAAAAGAATTTTTAAATATTTACTTATCTACATTGAATAATTTGCTAAGTACAAATGATCTTTGGGATTAAAATATCCTTTTCCATACTACATATTTTATTAGACTGGTTTAAATTATTGCTTAAACTTGAAAGCAAATTTATTTTAGAATATACAATTCCCACTTTTTCTTTAGTTAATTCATATTTTTCTTCAATATTTTGAACTTTTAACATTTTTATTATATTTTACTATGGTTTTAGCATCATTTATAATAAATTCAGAATAATTTCTTAGTGGCTATCAGTGGCCATTTTAAAGTCCAGATTGAACTCTAGCAATCATATGCTTTCCCATTCCCTTCAAAGCTGAATCTACACCTCTGTAAATATTTGGATTTATATATAGCTTGCACTGTGATTTTGTATTCATGAAACTAGGAGAACTGGATTATATATTCAGAAAGAATAATGGCATTTATGTACTTATTTAGAGGTTCACAGTATGTTTGCAGATTTAATACGAGGCTTTAAAAACTGTGACCCAAATATGTGCATTAGGACAAATGAGAGAGGGCTTTGGGAGTCTTGTGGCTTTATTAGCTATGAATCATGTTTGTTGTTATTTTTTGTGAAACATAATTTCTAACTGCCAGATTATTTTTGTTACTGAATTTGAGATAAAGCCTTTTATTTACAACTTTGAAATACTTTGTGTTGATTTTTGAGGGGGTTTGGTTGTGGGTATTTTTGGGGAAAGGGAGCTGATGGATTTTTTTAGACTGTGCCTAATGCTTTAGATCAGGTAGGATCACAGTGAGTAATTCTTCCTCTGAGCTCCCAACTCCCATCCTGCCCCAGTTTAATATATTAACAAAATATTCTGATTTTTTTTTGTTTGTGGCCAGTTGGTGAGAGGTTGGGGAAAAGATACCTTGTTTCCATATACATGCATCCAGGGTGCTAAGAAATGCTTTCCCTTTGGCTTCAGTGATTATAAACCTATTATAAAGTCACTAGTCTTTTTTACTTTCAGGTGAATATACTCCCCCAAATACAGCATCAGCTTTGCAACAAGGAAGGATTGTGCCAAGTCATGAGAAGATTTCCAGGTAATCCTTCACTTTGCTTTACTGTGCATGAATATGCAAGAGACTCAGTACTACTTAGTAGAGTGACCAAAGGAAACTTCTCTTTGAGGTATTGATGTCAGAGAAGTTAAAGTGAAGAATGTCCAAGGCTGCTTGTTTCGTTCTGCCACTTGCCAGTGCCACCACTACAAAAATCCCAGAGTTCAATAGTGTTCACTGATGGTACTTTGAAAATGTGTCAGCCTGTCTTAATTCTTCCCTTTGCTTCTGATTTTGCTCTCTGTCCTAAGGCTTAAAAATGATCTTGAGAGTATTGCCTATCTATATAGAATTCTATAGATTTTTGTATCTTTAATATATTATAAATGACTCAGTCATTTATTTTGATCTTATCCAATTTGGTTCTCCTTTTTGGAAACTCAATGGTTAATTCAGATAGTTTTATTTAGGGAAAAAGTGATAATTAATCATGTGAATGGTTACATATTATATAAATAAATTATTTAAATGTATATGTACATATATATCTACATAAATTATAGCTATATACTGTTATGTGGAGATGCAAAGCATGGAATCCCTGCAAAGATACAGGGATAGCCTCACCTGGATATTTGTATGTATATATATTATATATTTGTGTGTATATATACAAACATATACGTATATATATATATGCATATATATATATATATTCCCTCTCCCCATTGGACTAACTTAGTATCCTAGAAAGAAAAATTAACATCAACTTCCAACATAGTATAATGTGGCAACATTGGTGGGATGAGGGAGGTGGCACTGGTGCCCATTTCCCTCTGACAATCACCCCTTAACTCTGTTCCTGAGCAAATAGTACCCAGATCTGAGTTCGGATTCCACTTTTATTATTTGCCATCCATGTTCCCTCTATCAAGGTCCCTTAAACTTCCTGGGTCTCCATTTTCGGAATTTCTTTTCATCTGTAAAAATAATGGATTTGGACTATATCACATATCCCTTTGAGTTCTAGATCAAATGAGTGACTAGAGCTATTCTATAATCCTATGACTGTCTACATCTAAGAGTGTGGATTCACTTACATTGATTAATTCCCATATGGGTCCTTGGCAGTGGACCTCTCTATCTTTAAAAAAACTTCTATTCTTATGGAAATATGTTTTGTGTAATAATATATGTATAGCCCAGACTGAATTGCTTATCAACTTGGAGAGGGGGGAGAGAAGAAGGGAGATTACACAAATCATATAACTTTAGAAAACTTATGTGTAAAATTGCTATTAAGGTAAAATAAAGGGGGCAGCTGGGTGGCTCAAGTGGATGGAGAGCCAGGCCTAGATACAGGAGTCCTGGATTAAAATCTGGTCTCAGATATTTCCTAGATCTGTGACCCTGGGCAAGTCAGTTAGCCCCCATTAACTAACCCTTACCACTCTTCTGACTTAGAACCAATATACAGCAATGATTCTAAGATGGAAGGTAAGAGTTTAAAAAAAAAGAACGAAAAGAAAGATAAAGATAAAACAAATCAACTTTTATTCTGATTAAAGAATAATAAAAGTAGAAACATGAAGCATAGACATCAATGGTGCATTCCATTTGATTCCTAGATCTAGATCCCTCCCCAAATCAGAAATACTTTTTTAGGCTGCTCTCTGGGCCCTGAAAACTATACTTATTCCTTATGTCTTGAATGACCAGTCTGAAGTCTTGGTCATAAGCCAATAGAGATCAATATCTGTTCACAATCATCTGCCATCCCAATGAAACTGAAACAGAATGTTTATAATTAGCTCAGAGCACTGTAGAAACTTGATTTGCCTTTCCTGGTTAAAGCTACATAAAAGCAAACATAAAACTAGATGCTTGCAGGCATCTCAGTAGTTGTTCTATGTCTCAATTCCTTCATATTTTGATGTTTTTCTTACTCTATCTCTATTCCTGGGACAAAACTAGTCGTGTCTCAGAGAGGTAAGTAACCATTAGTGATTATCACAGTGTGTTTAAAGGGGCATTAAGATTGTGCATAAGCCCTTTGACCAAGGAGAACACCACCCCAAATCCCTGATATCCCCATTTTGGAATCACAGGGTCAGAAACAACCTTATAAAATCTTCTTGCTTAAATATATGTCCATTTAACTTACATTTAACCATTACTTAAAAACCAACAGGAAAAAAACTCTCCTAATCTTTCTTATGTCGACCCATTTAAAATCCTTTCATTAGTTCATTCAATAAGCATTTTTAAATCGCTTAGTCTGTTTGTGGAGCCCTATTCATAGAGCTGTTGGAGATATAAAGTTTAGATAAAATTTGGCTTCTGTACAGGTAGAGATTACTAGAGTCCAATCATTACAGTTTAGTGAAAGACTAATACTCAAATACTGATAATTCCTATAATAAGTGCATTAGAGACTTATAAAAATTCTATTTGAGGTTGGGGTATATGAGATGACTTTCTTACTGATGTGAGGAGCAAGGGAAGGCTTCATGGAGGAGGTTACATCTATACTGGGCTGTACAGGGTTGGTAAGAAATCAAAAGGCAAAGAGGAAAGGTCAAAGTATAGAGAATAGAATTGGGCAAGAGTATAGATGCAAGAGAAGACATGGCATGGTAATGGGACAGAAAGGCTTGAGCCTTAATCTTTTTATGTTATAAACCATGGAAGTCTCATGACATCCATGGACCTGTTAGAAAAAAATGAAATATAAGAAATAAAATAATGGCTTTACAACAGAAATCAATTACATCGAAATATGACTATCTCTAGTTATACAAGTTCATGGACTAGTGTTTGAATGGGAGGTGTGTAATATGAAATAAAGGCAGAAAGGTAGGGTGTCACCAGATTGTTACATCAAGAACGAGTCCCCTATTATTACTGAAGTTTAAATCTATAGAGCTTTAGATCTATTTTGAATTCAGACTTTTTGTGGAGTCAGGCACAACATCTAATTGTGAATCTCTGCATAATAATAACCTACCATCTAGTCCCAAAGGACTTCTTGGAAATATAACAAGACTAAAACCCATAGCAACATGCCCCATCATCAAGGTTATGTTCTTCCGCTCTCAGGCATCAGTTTAAAAATAAAACAAAATGAATGAGTGACTCAGGTACAAATTGATGGTGCCTGTTTAAAAGGATTGTGTATAGACCTGACTCTGTGGTCCTTAACTCTTGTAAAAAGTATCCCCACTGACTCCATAGTTAGAGTGGTTTTATAATTACAAACTCTTGCTGATTAAAAAGTGGGAGTTTAAAATTCCATTGAGGTTTTTGTTCAAAGCTATTAAAGTAATTGATTCAATTGCAATCAGTTCAGTAAAAACTGGAAGTACTAGCTGTTGTTATTGCTGTTGTTTTAAACTGTGGAACAGCCTACATATTTGACAAAAGTGTGTGGTTTTTCTTTGTTGCTATTTACATTATGGAGTAGTTGATTCAATGCAGTAAGTTTCTTTAGCTTTTACAAAAATGTTGTGACAAAAGGAGGAGGAGGAGTAGGGACTTGATTCACAGCCAGACATAGTTTACCAAAGGGGGAAAAAAAAGACTTTGTACATTCAGTTTGTCAACTAGAAAAGATGAAAGGTTATGGGCTGCTTGCCAAAAATCCTTATTTATTCTATGTCTCCATAGAGCAGATAGTGTAATTTTTGATTCTGGATACATTTTCATAGACTCATAAACATTTTGTGAGTTTTAATAATATGGAAATGGATTGCATTTTGTGGTAAGAGTTTTGTAAAGTTTATTAAGTAGTTTATTTTAATCTGATGTCACCAAGCTAAGCAACTTCTCTTTCATCATATTCTCAACCTTTTTTCTTTTCCTTTTACTCATGAATACTCATAAGTTCTAGAACTATATAGTTTTCTCCTAACTCTTTTCTCCTTACTTTTCTGATGTTTTAGTTGTCCATTTATCTCTACGACTTCTAAATTACTCTTACTGAATGGAATGGTCATTTAAGGCACTCTTCCCCCTGTCATCATTCTCCAGTTGAGTGTAATTCTACTAGATATTTAATGTTAAAGGATCATCCACAATAACTTTAAGCTCTGATTTATGTTCTATAAATATCCATTTTAAAATAGACTATACATCTAAACATGGATGGAGGGTATTGTTTTTGCAGTACAACACTTCTGAAAATAAGGTAGATTCACCCAACTTCACAGTTAGTATCTATTGCAATGGAAACATTTTTACCCAGACTTCACAGAGAGCCATTACATTTTTTTAATTAAGTGATTTCCTTTCAATTTTATTAATATCTCTTTTGATATCAAGGATTTTTAATTCGTCCTTTTTCTACTTTTTTTAATTGAAAAAATTTTTGATTAATTAATTTAGAATATTTTCCCATGGTTACATGATTCATGTTCTTTCCCACCTCTATCCCCACCCCTTCCCATAGCCAACATGCAATTCCACTGGGTTTTACATATATCATTAATCAAGACCTATTTCCATATTATTGATAATGGCACTAGGGTGATCGTTTAGAGTCTACATCCCCAATAATATCCCCATCAACCCATGTGTTCAAGCAGGTCTTTTTCTTCTGTGTTTCTGCTCTCACAGTTCTTCCTCTGAATGTGGCTAGCATTCTTTCTTTTAAGTCTCTCAGAACTGTTCTGGATCATTGCATTGCTGCTAGTAGAGAAGTCCATTACATTTGATTGTACCACATTGTATCAGTCTCTGTGTATAATGCTCTCCTGGTTCTGCTCCTTTCACTCTGCATCAATTCCTGGAGGTCGTTCCAGTTCACATGGAATTCCTCCAGTTCTTTATTCCTTTGAGCACGGTAGTATTCCATCACCAACATATACCACAATTTGTTTAGCCCTTCCCCAAATGAAGGGCATCCCCTCATTCTCCAATTTTTGCCACCACAAAGAGTGCAGCTATAAATATTTTTATACAAGTCTTTTCCCCAATCTTTGGGATATAAACCCAGAAGTAGTATAGCTGAGCCATTACATTTTGATTCTGGTATTGCTCCTCAGATAATGGGAAGAAAAAGAAAGTGGGGAGATTTCATCATGGAGTAGGAGACAGCTAAACTGGGCTTTATTGCTTGGGGGGGGAATTCAGGAGGGGAGAGGGGATGTCATCATTTCTGGTGTTCGGGGAGGTCAAAATAGTATGATTTGCTCCATCCTTGGGTCTTTTCTCCTTTGTAGATCCTGTACTCTAAGATTTGGTGGGCTGTCGCATTGTGAGGAAGGGAAATCACAAAGCTGCTGGTAGTACCCAGTGAAGCAATTAAATAGGGGCTAGTGAGTCAAATGCATACTAAATGTCTGATACTTTACTCTCCCACTGGTCCATCCCTGGTAGAACAATCTATCATTAACAGATTGAACTCTCATTGCCTAGTATTTCCCCCTTTCTCCTCCATCACAGGCCCCTCAGAAAAAGGAAGACAAAGAGAGATAAACAAATGGCTTGCGCTTCCTGGGCTGCTAGCCAAAAACTAGTTGTTGTTTAGGTCTTTCATTTATTAATTATAATCTGTTACATTTTTATGTTCTTTAATTCATTTTACAAAAAGGAAAAATGGTGACCACCAAAAACCACAAAGGCAAATTAGGTTTTATGCTGGCATGGAGCTACTAGTTAAAGTTTGTGTTTTCAAGAGCTAAGAGACTATTTCTTATCAGTATAAGATAAGGTGGTTTGGGCCTGAATTCCTCTTTGGAGAAAAAGAAGAATATATCTTGATCATATCTTAGACTAGTTAGAGAAAGTGAGCCATGCAGGAAAAGCCTTTTATGAGAATGAAGAGAAGAGGTAAGTTTTGCTACAAATGCTAAGTTACTGGCACCCAGTCCTTCATCTAACTTCTCAAGTCAGACTGTATATATAATTTCCCCAGCAACTAGCTGCTCTTGCAAAAGGGCATCACTTCTCCTTGTGTGGGCATGTAATATATGGGAATCCATTTATATATGCAAATTCATGCTAATATGTTACAAATGGAAACCCAATATTGTTGCTATACATATAAATGTCTTTATAGGTTATAAGTAGGGGAATCACATATATAATAATAAGAAGAATGAGAAAAAACCTGCCTGATCCATTTTCCTTATCCCCCCATTAGATTGTAAGCTCTTTGAGGACAAGTGCTTTGCTATTACACATTTTTTGTAGTCAGTTAGTTAGTAGATGAACATTTATTGAATGACTACTATGTTCCAGGCACTCTGCTAAGCACGGAGAAAAGAAAGGTAAAAGATAGTTTACAAAAAAAAAAGATAAAAGACAGTTTTCCAATCTAGTTCAGGGTTTCAAATATAGTAGATATTTAATAAATGTTTTTGAATTATACTGAATTTGTAAGGTTTATAAGATACTTTCCTCCCAGCATACCTTTGGAATAGGTAGCACAATGACTCCTATCCTTATTTGTGGATAAGAAAACTGAGATTCAGGTGGGGTAGGAGATTCACCCAATTAGCAAGTAGCAGAGCATGTACTAGAATGAGGTTTTCTGACTCTAAGCCTAGTAATCTTTGCACAAGAACATCTTGTTTCTTACATGGCTGTAAATTTGTACCTAGTAGCAGCATGGTATTGCCTAAAATGGTCAGTGTTGACCAGAGTGAGAAAGTCAACAGTAATAAACATCTCACTGTGTAATCCAGCCATGCAAGTCCACATTGCACTAGCTCAGAACCTAGTAAAAAATCAAGCTGACCTTGAACAAAATTAGTCAATGTAGCTAGAGAAAAATCAGGGAACAGGGCTTAAATCTATTAAATATACTCGCTTTACTTCTGTTGCTTTGTTGTTAAACTGTCAAGAAATCTTGTTTGTTTGGACACCATTATGTTTATTTCAGGAAAATTTGGATTGGCTTAGCCCACATTATACAAGCCAAAACAGAACGAGAGAGACAGAGACAGAGAGAATCAGGTTGAAAAAATAGAAGTGATAATTAAATGGAAAAAATATAAATAGGAATAGTTATAAATGACACAGGTTTATTACCCTATTCACTCTCTCCCTGACCATTGGCTATCCCAGAACACATTCAAGATGCCCAAGTAAAACAGAAATAAGTACTTTATCCCTTTGCCTTCCCTCTTCATCCCAGCTGCTTGACTATGCCCTGGGCTGGGGTGAGAAGTAGTCAACAACTCCATTCTTTCTGATGTGATAGAAGACCACTAAGCCTTACAATTTGCCCTATTGCCGTCTTATATGATTCTCCATATCTTTCCATAGGTGCTGCTTCTTTTCCTAAAACTTAAAAAAAAAAAAAGAAAAGGAAAGAAGTCATAGTCTCCCATTACATCCTCTTGAGATTTAGTTCTTTGGCAGAAAATCGACAGTGCCATATATCGTTCCTTCCTTAAATGAAAATTGTTTCATTTAAGTACCCCAGTATTTTTACAAGAATAATCTACAAACATTTATTACTATGTTCTAGGTACTGTCTAAATTCTGGGAATACAAATACAAGCAAAAAGAAAAATAACCCCTACTTTCAAAGAGTTTGCATTCTAATTACTGAATACTTCACATAAAAGAGAGCTGAAAAGGTAGAAGAGGGCTCTAAGGGAAGGTACTTGAACAGTCATCATGGGAAAAATCCAGAGAGACAGAAACAAAGAAGGCAGGAGAATGAAGTATTGCTGACCTGAGCCTGTATCCCAAAAGCATAGTCGTGGAAAGAACTCATAAATGGGAGAAGAAGCTGGCAAGGTGGAGAGGGATTCTCCAGGGAGAAGAAAACCTAGGTGCTGAAGGAAGTTTAAAAGAAAAAAAAACAGGCTAAATTCCCAAGCCAAAGATCTGACTTTATTTGGGCACAGCATACAGAATTCAGAAGTCTGTAGCTATTCCCAGTTTGAGTGGTTTGAGGCATCCCCTTTCCAAATTCATAGAATTTATAAGCTTGGGCAATGACTCAACAGAGGTTATTAACAGGGTCAAGCATCTAGAACTTGTTCAGAACAGGAGTACTGAAGAGATTGATAAAATGATCTTATTTAATAATACATTACAGTACTAAGTATTATGGCCAGAGCACTTGCCCCTTTTATCCTTTCCATTCTCAGATGACCTAGTTATGATAATACTGCAAAACTAGGGGCCCAATTTCCCCATGTTACAGAGTGTGAGGCAAGGAAAGGGGAAGCATACAAACACTTTCATCACTGCAGAGGCATTCAATATTCCTAGTCTTCTTAACATCTTATTTAAATTACAGTTACAGCTTATCAAACTACTATAGAGGAATCCTTGTAAGTAATTAAAAGTTACTTAATTAAATTTCTTCTTACAATTTCCAGGGTAAGAATCATATTGGTACAGTCTAGAAAATCAGAGAGGCAGGAAGGAGGAGAAAAGGGAGGAAAATTACCTGCTTTGAGAACATACAGAATTCTGGGCTTTGCCAACTACTCCACTGCTAAACCCTTAAACCTTTAGACTTTTCCATGTTCTCTATAGCTGAATTTTCCTTATGTTCTGTCTGCCTCTCCTTGCAAGCAACAATTATGTGGTTTTTCTATTTTTATTCTCAGCACTTAGCACAGCACTCGACACACACAAAATACCTTAAAATGTTTTTTAAATCACCAAGTACTCTCTTTAACACACACTAGAGTCCAGCCAAACTGCCCTTCTTGCAGTTCTTCACATACAACCCTCCATCATCTACGTGTACACCTTTATGCTGACTCTTCTTTGCCCTTTGTCTGAAATTTACTCTTTCCTCACTTCTGCCTCTTAGAATCTCTACTTTTCTTCAAGGGTTACCTTAAATACCAACTTCTTTGTGATGCCTTGCCCTATTTCCTAGCAGCTAGTTCCTTCCCACCAAAATTACCTTGTATTTATTTCATACATTTTATTTCTGGCTCGATGGTAAGCTGTTGAGGGCAGGAGATATTTCACTTTTGCCTTTGTTTCCACAGTTCATGTTATGAATGCCTGGTTTACATAGTATGTGTTTAATAAATCCCTACTAATTGAGTGGTAAACTAATCATCAAAGAAATATAGAGTAGAAAAAGAAGATTGGTTGCTTGTACAGAGAGAACAAAGGATAACTAGTGGACAGTCTGTGGTTTCTATTAATATCCTCATCAAAATCATGACAAGAGAAAGTGAGGGAGGTCCCTTGCATGATGGGTGGACTCCCTCTAGTGAACTTTATGGTAGGATGTGGACAGGAGTCTCACATGATAGTCTGGCTTTGATGAGATTGAAAAGTACTCACATTTCAGGAATCACAGAACCATTTGAGCACCAGTATAATCTTTAACCCGAAGGAAATGTAAGAAACTGGCACAATATAAAGTAAAAAGAACATTTGAATAGTTATTCAAATCCAAGATACTCTTGATGGTGTGCAGAAGGGTTTTATTTTTACCTTGTCATTTATTTCATAAACTTCTGAAAAAAATTTTTCTTATATTGCTGCTAGCCGTTGATTTCCTATGAAACATTTTGTTCTTGTTTTTTATTCTGTTGGGTACTTTAGGAAATTTAGGAATGGTCAAAGAAACACACAAAGTTGGAATTCCTAAAAGAAAAATGCTCCTTTCCATGTTTGGAAGACTGAAACACGAGAGAGATGTTTAACTTGGATAGGCTAGTATTGTTTTTTTTTCCTTTCTGTTTTAATGTAGAATATCCCTGTCGAAGCAGTCCTAGTAAGGACTGTGCCAACTTTGGGGTTATAACTCACTCTTTCCAGTAGTTTGATCTTGGCTCTTGAATTTGGCTTTCAACCACCCCTTTAAATATATACGCTCAGTCAGACCTAGAGGAAAGTGTTTTGGAAAATTTTTAAATCATCCATCTACTTTGTTTTTTGTTAAGTAACATGCAAGGCTATAATAGAGCAAAAAAAGACCAGATGTTCCTTAATGATATTTATTTTTTGATTTTTAAATAAGCTTACTTTTTAGGCCCATATTCAGCAGTGCTACTTTATAAGGAGGAATATGATTGAAATAATAATTGATTTGGAACAAGAAGATGACCTCATGGTCATCTTCTTTCCCCACCCCATCCCTTTTCTGTAGGTGAGGAAAATGGGGTTCAGGGAGATTGGATGATTTGACTCAAAGGTCACAAAAGCACCAAATGGAAAAAGTATTTGAGCCCAGTTTCTATGACCCCAAATCCAGTGCTTTGCCACAAAACCAAAGTCTGCTATAATTTAATAAACATTGACCCATTTTAAAGTTATTAGAGATTGGCTAATAGATTGAGATAGATTGGTAACCAGCTGTGGCTGGAAAAAGCCATAGAACTAGGGCTCCTTGAAAATTAAAGTTCTTATTTAGCACATGATCTTAGTAGATTTTAGTGAATGAGATGGTCCAGATCTAATTTAAATAGCACTGTGGAAATCTCACTGCTCAATTTCATTTGATGGTACTTATATCCTTTTAGATATTTATTTCCTTTCCTCTGGCTTATAAAAAGGATACTCTATTAGAATGGAATGAAAGAAATAAGAGATTAATTTTCCTAAGAAAATGATTCAGTTCACTCATCTCATGTATGACGCAGACATAGGCAGCTTTCCATACATAGCAAGTAAAGTTTATCACTTGACATGGTCTCCTTGCAGTACTTCTAAAAGATTGTTCGATTTAGAAGGGTTATTAGTTAGAGATCATCCTCTCTACATCAAGGAAGTCACTTTTCTCAGTTTTAGTTTTCTATAAGATTCCTTTCAGTTCTAAAATCTATAAACTTTTTTTACAGATAATGTAAAACTTTTTTTAAATAGATGAGGAAATTAAGGCAAATCACATAGAGATAGAACTATGACTGAAACACATCTTCTGGCTCTGTGTAATGTTATAAGGAAGAGATAAGTTTGGTATAGATCAATAAAATTAAACTTAAATAAAGGTAGGGGAAGTTATTCTTAAGGATTCATGTGGACTGCATAGTAACTTAGTTTTACAATGTCATATTAACTATGTTTTATTACGTTTTTATTTTATTTTATTTATTTCCCATTATTCTGGGTCTGGCTACACTCATGAGTATTGTGGGGCCCATGTGGCCAGCAGGTCAAATTTTTGATGCCTCTACGGTTGCCCTTTATCTCTCCAAAGTTTCTTAGAACATATTCCTATCCTATGCTAGAAAATCACCTCTTCCTCCAGCAAAGTTACATCCTCTCAAAAGTGTTTTCATAAAGGTGATTAAGAGAATGGAATCTGTTTAAAATCATTCATATTGAGGGCACTTAGGTGGCTCAGATGAAAAACAGCCTGGAAAACAAAAGTCCTGGGTTTAAATCTGGTCTCAGATACTTCCTAGCTGTGTGGGCAAGTCACTTGCCTGCCCCTTCTCACTTTTTTGCCTTGGAATCAATACTTAGTATTTATTCTAAGGTGGAAGATAAGGGTTTAAATTTTTTAAAAATAATTCATATTAAAGTGTGATAACTGATCATTCTTCCTGGACTTCATAGAAGGCATTTAATTTTTAAAGAGAAATCCTATTAAACCAAATGAATTTTTTGGTGGAATATCATAGTGAGGACTGTGGACAGAAAACCTTATCTGTGCTGGCTCAAGATCATGTCTTTGCCTAATTGTTCATTCCTCTGTAAAGGCAAAACTGGTGGCTATTGTTCCCATTACTACAGGTTTCAGGAATAATTGATAAATATTCATTAAGCAAATATATTGTGCCACACACTATGCTGAAGATTGAAAGGTAAAAGGCCAGCCACTGCCCTCAGGGTGCTCACAATCTAATTAAGGGAATGACAGGGAAGGTGGGGGTGGTAGGACCCAATGTTGGGGCATGATGAAATCCAGAGGAGTGAAGCTGGATAGAAAAAGACAGATGGTTGGTCTGGGCATTCCCTTTCAATGGAAGATCTAAGGGATATCTGTGATCTCAACTCTCCATCCTCTACCTTCTCCAATGAGAGGGAGGGGAAGGTTCCCAGGATCAGGGGGTACTCATGAAACGTGGATTCCAAGATTGATGTGATTTTACAAGAAAGACGAGGCTCCTGCTGGGCATGATAAAGTCCAGAGGAGCACAGCCTGGTGGAAAATGAAGAGAGAGAATGTAACACTCCATCCTTCAGCTTCTAAATATTTTTGAGTACCTGCTCTGTGTCCAATACCACACTAGATGCTTTAGGGAGACTAGCAGAAAAAGTTTCCCTTGCTCTTCATGAGCTAATAATGTAGTGAGAGTGACAGGCTATGGAAAAATGAGAAAACTAATGAACACTTAGGAGACAGCATCTAAGCAAAAGCACTGGACAAAATAGGAGATAATTCAATTGTCCCCAGGCATGGATTAACTGGAATATCTCTGTACAAAAATTCCCTCTTCTTTAGTCTCAACCAGAGGCACTGAAAATAACCTGAGCCCCATTTGCTATTCACTAATTCATAGATGCCTGTTTTTGCATCAATTAGGGTAAACTATCATGGCTACTGAGACCTAGGACTTAGAAGACACACATTTCCTGTGTACTCCATATAAAAGTTTACCCCAATAGAGGAGATAAATTTTAACCCCAAAAGTTATTTGGGTACTCTGATAGATGCTAATTAGTGCAAAAGATTCTTGGATAAAGCTGTGATATAGACTGAATTTGTAATCAGATTCCCTGAGTTCAAAGACCCCTTTATATTCTGTGATCTTGGGCATGTTATTTAAACTTTTCTTAGACTTAATTTCCCATGGGAAGCAGCATGGTACAATGGAAATAACTCTAGTTTTGGAGTTCAAAGGAAGACCTGGTTTCAGATCTGGTTAAGCTCCATACCTTAGGCAGGTTATTTAACCTCTCTCTGGGTCTCTATTTTCTTGCTTGAAAAATTAGCTAGTTGTACTAGCTCAAGGAAGCCTCAACATTTTTATGTGCCATGAACTGCTTTGATAGTCCAGTGAAACCAAAAGACCCCCTTTTCAGAATAATGTTTTTAAATGCATAAAGATTACATAGGATTCTAAACATCGTGAAATACAGATATCAAAATATTTTTAAAAACAGGTAAACAAATCCCAGGACCCCCAGACTGGATGATCTCCAAGTTACCTTATTTGCTTTATATTCAAAGTATAGCTGGGAAAGGACATTTATATTGGGATGGCAGAAATTCTAATGAGTGGTTGCACTGCCTAGGGTAGTGATGGTGAACCTATGGCACAGATGCCAAAGATGGTATGTAGAGCACTCTCTGTGGGTATGTGGTTGCCTTCCCCCCACCTTTGTTACTAAAAAGGCAGGTCTCTGGTGGAGCTGCTCCCCTCCCCTTCTCCACTATTCCTGAGGACATTCTTTCCCATCCCCCACCCCTCTGCCCAGCAGCCCAATGGGAGTACACAGGGAGTAGGTGGGCAGTTCACAGGTGGCAGAGCTGGAGGGGAGCAGAGAGCTCTGGCCACTTCCCTCCCCCTCTCTATACTCACTGAGGACATTCCTCACTTCATTTGCCCCTCCACCCAGCAGCCCAATGGAAATGCTTCCTCCCTCCCTTGTGTGGGTTAAGGGGCAGGGGGAGGGGTGTGGCACTTGGACTGGAGGGGGTAGGATGGGAGCAGGACCCTGCATTTCATCTTTAAAAGGTTCCCCATCACTGGCCTAGGGCATGCATTTCCTGAGAATTTGATTACAGAGGAATCCCTAAACATTTCCAGCCAGCACATGATATAACTAAAACCTGGGTGAAGCAAGTAGAGCTTTTCCCCAGCCACTGAAATTTAGAAAGTGAAAGCTATTATTGTCTGGTACTAAACTAGTTACATAGACCACTCTTAATAAATATTTATTGATTGGGATCTCTCCAGTTAGTGGTCACAGACAATTTAGCTAATGACAACAGATGTAAAAATAGCTAAGCCACTAATGGCATTTGTTTGTCCCTGTTTCTCAAACTATTATTCCCATATTGGCAAGACTTCCACCTGCTTGTCCCTAAAAGCATCTGCTCTGAAAAGCATTTTGTAATTGTGTTCATATAATTCCTATGTTTGTCTTGGCAACTACATTCACAAGTCTTTTATATTGTCTAGAACATTCTTAATGAAATTTCTTTTTCCAACTCTTGGTGCTCGACTTTGTTGGAAATATCAAAATGCTGATGATTTATGTGGGTATATTTTGTATCCTGCAATTTTGCTAGTTATTAATTATTTCAACTAGCTTTCTAGTTGGTTCTCTAGGATTTGCTAAGTATAGCATTATATCATTCACAAAGAATGATAGTTTAGTTTCTTCTTTGCCTTCTACTTTGACTCCTTCAGTTTCTTTTACAATTCTCCTGCTCTTAATACCTTTAAGACTATTTCCTCCACACCTCAGTTACAGTAGCTAGTTCTAAAAAATCATCACACAAAAATTTAACATTTGAGCTTTTTGGAAGGTGCCTCAATTAAACATTTAGCTGAGGGGGGAAGGTAGGCAGCTCAGTGGATTGAAAGCCAGCCTTAGGACAGGAGGTCTTGGGTTCAAATCTAAACCCAGACACTTCCTACCTAATGACCCTGAGAAAGAGATTTAGTCCTCAATGCCTAGTCCTTGCTACTCTTCTGCCTTGAAACCAATGCACAGTATTGATTCTAAGACAGAAGGTAAGGGTTTAAAAAAAGAAGTTATAGTTGAGATTGTAGTCCAAAATGTATAGTTTGATTCACTTTATCAGCTAGATGAGGAAGGGCAGAAATGAAGGTATGATAAAAAGGGAAGGATTAACAAAGGGAAGGCATGCAAACCCAGTGGTTTACAAAGCACTCTTAGTTTCTGGCAAGCTTTTGCTGACAAAACAAAACAAACGAAAATCACTCCAACTCTAAATTTCCAAGACAAGTCAAGGCTCTGGTTTCCAGAATAACTTTAAAAAGTTTCAGTATCAGAAATTGTCCAGGGATCCGGAGCAAGAAGAAGTTATAAAAACAGCCTAGAGAGCTGGTCAAAGGGATCTGTAGTACATAGAAAGGGAGCTAAGAAGGCTAAAGACTTGGAGTATAGACTGATGGACCCAAGCTCTCAACTACCACTCACTCGCTCACCGTCTATAAGTTTTCTTTGAATCCCAGGGTCCATGGAATCTCCAGCCTCCTGGAGGACAGAGAAGTTTGTGAAGGGAAACCTAGGGATCACAGGTTGTTGGCTTTGGCAGGGCTTTAGGGCACAAAAGCCAGACTTTCTGGGGAATAGCATACCTACCCATTGATGTGACTTTTGCTAGCCCCATATGATTGACAGGAAAGCCAACCTACCATCCATGAAGTCTAGGATAATGGTCTTCCCAGTCTAATCTAGCTCTGTGCCTTTCCCATGATTGACCCCATGTTTCTCCCCTCTCCTAGGCTCAGGCTCTGGGAGACTGTATGTATTCACATATGGGCTGATTTAGGAGGCTGAATATTATTCTCTTGCTTAACTTTTACCTGTTATTCTATTCCACTTAACTTCTTTGCTGCTTTATACTTCCTACATCATCTGTTAGTAAGATGGGCACTAGGAGCAGTAGGTGTAAGCCATAAATTAGCTCTATTTTCAAACCAGTAACTTGTGGAGTTTTCAAAGAAAAGAGCAGAAGGGGGCTTTTCTCCTTAAGAAAGTAGAATATTTGGATCTAGAGATACTTGGCAAAAAATCCTGGTAAAGACTTTAAAAGGCACCTGAAGAACAATACTAAAGAAAAGAGAAAAGAAATGGCTACAAGTTCCCCTGGACTTCACAGGACTGTATAAGAAGGACTGCTCAAATGAGATACTCCCTTTTGGATCTGCTGCCTTTTCTGGTTTCAGCTCCATGGAACAAGATTCAGATTAGACTCTAGTATCCCATAATTCCTCTCCTCCCCACTTTTCCTATCCCCTTGTGTGTGTTGTCTCCCCCTTTAAAAACTTTTCAAAGGCAGGAACTGTTCTTTTTATTGTGTCCCCAGCACTTAATACAGTGCCTAGCACATTGTAGGCACTTAGTAAATATTGATTAGATTGGATTCTAGACAAGCTGTGGCAGATGGGAAGTATAACTCACAAGTAACCCAGATCCGCAATAGGAGCCAGGGCCAGAGCAGGACCCAGGATAGCATCCAGGAAGCTAGGATCTAAGCCATAGTAAAAGGCAGGTCCAGAACACAGGCAGGCAATCCAGCACCTAGGCAGCTTATACCCAATCACAGCAGCAATTAGCACCAGACCAATACCTGTACAGACCAACATCCAGGCAGCCCAAACAGAATTTCAGAGTGATCAAAATGTTGGTGTCACCTACCTTGAAATATTTGTGGAATCAAATTGTTGAATTAAAGAGCTAAGAAAAAGCTAAGGATATTGGTGGGATGGAATAGGTTTATTAGGTAAAGCTTCTTAGAGGAAGCTAATCCTATTCACAATTATCTGTGTCAATGATGAATTAGGACCACTAATGAAAGATAGATAGTCTAAAAACCCAATTTTAGTTAGTAATTTATTTTTTGTTCTCCATAAAACCTTTTTTTAGAACTTTTTATCCATAATAGAGGACAGATTTACATTTTGGTTTTCATTCTTTCCTTTTCCTGATAGAGGTAAAGGTGAGCTGAGGGTAGACAGATGGGTAGAGATAGGGGGGAAAAAAGCATAGTGCATTGTTGGTACAGCTAGATTTAGCATAACTATTTTGGAAAGCAATTTCAAATTATGCAAATAAGATGACTAAAATGTTCATATCCTCTGACCCAGGGATTCCACTTCTAGGCACATACTCCAAAAAAGTACTTGATAAGAAAGTCTTCATAGACCTTCAAAATATTTGTAGCAACCCTTTTGGTGATAGCAAAAAACTAGAAAGAAAGGGGATGACCATCAACTAGGAACTGGTTAAATAAAATGTAAATATATTAATATACCAGAGCCAAACCCCGCTTCCCACAGACACCAAATACCTCTCATATACATAATATCTACAACAATGTACAAAGAAAGAACAAACATAAAAAATGAAAAGTAGACCTGAGAAATTTAAGTAAATTTAAGTAAAAACGGCTCCAGATGAGATATATGAGAAGACGCCTTTGCCCATTCCTTTCCAGAGAAAGGAAGTCCAGAGATATGAAATATTGCATATATATTTCAGTATTTAAAATGCATTAATTAGTTTTGCTAATTGCTTTTTCTCCTTTTAAATGTTTTTCTAATTTTTTTGTTATATAGGGTGGTTTTCTGGAGGAAAATGAGAAGAGGAGGGAAATAA
This sequence comes from Gracilinanus agilis, assembly GCF_016433145.1. Classification (NCBI taxonomy): domain Eukaryota; kingdom Metazoa; phylum Chordata; class Mammalia; order Didelphimorphia; family Didelphidae; genus Gracilinanus; species Gracilinanus agilis. The sequence goes on along the minus strand of NC_058134.1, from coordinate 132,637,912 downwards.
AAAGGTGCAAAGATTTGGCCACTGAGCCCCTAAATAATTTGGAATTGTATAGAGTCAGCTTGATAACTGGGAAATAAAGTATCTTCCTGTTTTTCTATATTGATCAAGACAGTAGTATCTATGTGGTTTCTTTCTCTTCTCCTTGCATTCTAATAAAAATTTTCAATTATATTTTCCCAGAAGGGAAGTTAATGAATAAAGAAATCAATAGCATATAATAAACATTTTTCCCATTTCTTCTTTATTACATTTACTTTTCCAACTTTAATTTTCAGTTTTCCATCTATAATATTCATTGGAAATATGTTATCTTTGGGAGGGAAGATCAATTTTCAGTCCCTTTCACTAATCTTTATTTCTTTTAAATAACAATGTATCTATGATATTATTAAGTGCCAGAATGAATGACTAAGTATTGTTAGGTACTTACTATGTTACAAATATGCTAATTTCTGGGTATTTGTTGTTGTTATTCTGTTGTGTCCCTCTCTTTGTGATGGCATGGACCAGAGCACTTGAAGTCCTTTCAATCTTCCACTTTCCAATGCTTATGCCCTTTGACTTTTCTGCTATAGTTCTCGATGTTGACCATCCTTTCCACTCACCCAACTACTAACTTAGTCAGGGCCCTCATCCCATCTCACCTGAACCTTATTTGTCCTACCTGCTTCAAGTCTATCCCTTCTCTAATCCATCCCTCACACATATAGCTGCTAAAATGATTTTCCTAAAGCCCAGATCTGATCATATCACACACACACACACACACACACACACACACACACACACACACGCACGCACACTTCACCACCTCAACAAACTTCAGTGGTTCCCTATTGTGATAAAATATCCTCTATTTGACATTTAAGTCTCATCAGAAACCAGTCCCTCTCACCTTTTCAGTCTTATACTTTATCCCCTTTCTTACAATCTGGGATCCAGCTACACTAGGTACCAAATTCTATATAGGACCCTCTCTATTGTCTTAGTACCTTTGTATTGACTGTCAAAATCTATAATGCATTCCCTCCTCACTCCCACCTCTTAGAACATCTATTTTCCTTCAAGCTCAACTCATATCATCTCCATGAAAATGTTCATCCTCCAACTTTTCAGCTACTAGTGCATAACTTCCAAATATTACCACATTCATTTTTTAAATATTCTTTATATGCTCAGGTGTAGATGTGTATATATACACATAGGAAGTCTCCCTTATCGGAATGTAAGCTCTTAATGGGCAGAGGGGAGTCAGTGTTTGGCACATAGCAATTGTTTTATAAATATTAGTTGATTGAACAAAAATGCAAGACAGAAGTTGGTGATTCCTATTGGAGAGCTAGGAAATAGCAATAGTGGAGAAAGGCTATTCTAGGCAGTGAAGAGAGCTGTCAATTTTCCCCTCATTGTCTTGGATTTAAACCAGCTACTCTTCTCACCAACTGATATTCTTTCAATTTGGCTTTTTAAGAACTGAAATAAAGATAATCTCAGTTGATTTTCTGAACACTCCACTTTTTGAATTATGGAGAGAAAGGAAATCCTGGTATTCAAGAAGAGATTTACTACCAACACCATAGATGAGGTCGTAGGATTCACATGCCTGCACTATTGCAATAGCTCTTTGTCTTTCTTCATAGTCTTCCAATCTGTCCTATCAATGGCAGTTCCTGGAAACATGTCAATCCTCTGCTCAGATATTTTCAGTGAATACCCACTGCCTATAGGATCAAGTTTCAAATCTTTAGTTTGATATTCAAAGCCCTCCACAAATTGGCCTAAAACTTGCTTTTCAATTAATCTTGTAAAAAATGTTTATTAAATATCTGCTACATTCCAGGCTCTATGCTAAGTGCTAGGGAATACAAAAAGAGGCAAAAAACAAACTCTGCTCTCAAGAAACTTACAGTTTAATGGGTAATACAACATGCAAATATAGACAAAGTAAACTATATAAAGAAAACATAGAAAATAATTAAAAGAGAGGAAGCATTGGTGTTCAGGGGAATTGGGAAAGACTCCCTGGAGAAAATGGGATTTTAGTTGGTATTTAAAGTAAGTCCAGAGGTCAGTAACAGGGAACAGCTTTCTTTTTTTAGCTTATCTACTACTGGCCATCTATAGAGGTTATCAGATCATCCTCTCATGTTCTTTCAATATGTGGGGAAAAGAGGGAACGGGAGGGACAGTGGAGGATAAGGGAGAAAAAATGGGGAGGAAATTCCATTATCATCTACTCTGACCCTCTTGCTATATACCCTGTAGCTGTTTCCTTCTCTCTCCCCGCACTCTCTTTCCACCTCTTTTGTACATAGCATTCAGTGCAATAAAGTATCATTCTCTCTGTCGTTGGACCACTCTGTTAATCAATTCACCATCCCTGTGACTCCTCTGAAGAAAGTGTCCTTTGGCTCCAATGTGTCATCTCTTCATTAAAATATAAGTTCCATGAGTTGTTTTGATTTGTATTTCTCTAATCAATAAAGATTTAGAGGATTTTTCATATAGCTATACATAGCTTTCATTTCTTCAACCAAAAACTGTCTTCATATCTTTTGATCATTTATCACTTGGGGAATGGCTCCTACTTTTACAAATTTGACAAAGTTCTCTATATATTTTAGATATGAGACCTCTTTCCAAGAAATTGTCAACAAAATATTTACCAATTTACTAAACCTCTTGATGCAGCAATATCATTATTAGTTTTATTTACTGAAGTGATTGGGGAAAAAAAGGAAAAATATTTATTAAAAAATTATTTAAAAATATTTACATCAATTCTCTTTGTGGTGGCAAAGAACCAGAAACTGAGGGGATATTCATCAATTTGGAAATTACTAAACAAGCTGTGATATATGATTGTTAGAATACTACTGAAATGACTAGCAGCTTAATTTTTTTAAAAACATGGAAAAAATTACATGAAATTATGAAGTGAAATTAAACTGAACCAAGAGAACATTATATATGGCATCAGAAATATTGTTTGAAGAATGACTTGTGTATGTCTGCCTTCAGAGGAAGAATTAATAACTAGAAATAAGAAATAGTTTTGTATGCACAAATGTCTTTTTGTCTAATGATGCCATCTCTAATAGGGGGAGGAGTAGTGTTGTGAGGAAGATTATTTAGTTATTAGTTAGGAGACCTAACAGGAAGGGCTGGAGGATTCCACATGGAATGGGGAAGCAGGAAGTGGCTTACTCTCTCTCTGAGACGGACTCCATGGTAGTTGGGACAAGTTGCAACTGACCCCGGGAGACCTCAGATTTCCAGAGATCCTGAAGGCAGACTGACATCCATCTACTTGTGGGAGATTTTGGTAGAGACTATTAATCCCTACCTGAGTTGTAGGTTAACTTGGGCTGGGTTAGCTCCCAGAATCTACCCACCTGAAAGAGCACCGCTAGTGGTCCTGGAGGAGCTGGACCATGACTGGAGTGAGTCTGGACTCTGCTGTCAGGATTCCCACTTCAGTACTGCTATTCTGTGGGCCCTGTCTAGCTTAGGTCTCAGTTGAGTGTAGGAAAGTCCCTCCCCTGACCCTGTGGTTTGCCCTTAGTCTGAAAGTGTAGAAATCTTTATTCCCATCCTTTACCATAGTTTCCTTAATTAAAAGTGTTATAAACTCTCTAGTGGCCTACCTGCCACTTCTGTTAACAGACAAGGGGTCTATGGAAACTAGCAGGCAAATGGCAAGAGAGACCATGGAGTCCGTCTCAGAGAGAGAGCAAGCCACTAACTGCTTCCCCATTCCATGTGGAATTCTCCAGCCCTTCCTGTTAGGTCTCCTAACTAATAACTAAGTAATCTTCCTCACAACAGTAGGAAGTGAGTTACCTGGGTATTTTAATGTAACAAACAAATAAACTTAAATAAAAAATAAAAGAATATAGTATCCATGAAAGCAGAAACTGACTCTCTCTCTATGTCTCTTTCTCATCCTCTCTCTCTCTCTTTCTCATCCTCTCTCTCTCTCTCTCTCTCTCTCTCTCTCT
>NC_058134.1:132500870-132632318 GCF_016433145.1 Gracilinanus agilis | reverse complement strand
AATCACTTGACCCAGTCACAAAGTCAATAAACATCAAAAGCAGGAAGTTCCTTATGTTACTCCCTCATCTCACTGCCTCTCCTTTTAACCAGATCCAAGTTAATTAAGCAGAGGTTTTCCTCTTCAGGTAAACCTACTATAAAAATCATTCTACTTATTGTGACCCTTCCTTCAACTCCACCTTTATCACAGTCCTTTCTTCACTAATTCTTACCAATGAACTAAATTATCAATATAAATACTCATATACAAAGAACAGTTATTAGGCTCCACTGATTTGCAAATTTTACCACTTTATATATGAATTGTATTTTAATCAAGTTACAAGAATTAATATAGTTTGCCTTTCTCTTTTATTTATTTGATCATTTTAAAATGATTTCTCTTTTTGAATTCGTTAGAACACAAACATTTTACTCCCTTTTCTGCTTCCCTTTCATAAAGGCTCTTACCTACTTCTTCTTTGTATTAGTCTCTTCATCCCTAGTCCTTTTCTCAATTCTTGATAATTATTTTTCAGGTCAGAAAGTATATTTATAATATCATGAGCTTAAACCATATAGTATCTTTAAATCTTACAAAGTTCTCTGTAAAGTTATATTCTGTAAAAATAGATGTTATTTTTGTAGGACACAATTCTATGTCACTGCAGCGCAAAGAGAAAGCCATATCCATTAAGAATTCCATTCGTAAGTCTTTGTATTTATTTGTTGCCTCAAAAAACAAATTCTCAATAAAGAGATTGCTTTTGGTATTAATGCAAAATTTTTAAAAGTATAATAGTGACTTGTATTACTATGACAATTTCTCCTTTTTTGTTTTTTCAATTTCTTTTACATATCTACAAGTTTATAATCACTTCTACTACAATTCATATTACTTTCATAACATTTTCACTCTTTCTGGAAATATTCTTTCGTTAAAAAGAAATTCGCAATTCTTCATTTCTACCACTATATTACTGGACCAAATAGAGAGCACTAAAGAATGAGAGGTCATTTTGAATGGAGAAATGCCAACCATTTAGCAAAGGGCCCAAGGATAGCTGTTCAATGACTGTGGGAACTATAAGTTCCTTTGTAAGTGCAAAGTGGTAATTGTAACAACTCCCCCTCCTCCACCACACAAAACAAAGAACTATTAACAAAAGTAATTATGAAGTTAAACTAGATCTATGTCTTCCATCACCAGGTGAAGTGTGAAAACTTTTCTAGAATTTGATGAGTTTGGGATTGGCTGCATAAAAATTGGCTATGACTTATGAGGCCTTTAAACAGCAAACACCCACCACCACCTTCCAGGTGCTGCCCCCAACAGGGTTTGACTTTCCAATTTTCCATGTGAAAAGCTGACAAGTAAAGCTCAAAACCATTTAGATTATTCTCTCTACATACAGATGTTTTCCAATCCAAAGTATGTCTGCTGCATTGTTTGACATCAAATATTTTTCTCTTTCTCTTAGTATCTATTAAATATTTTTAAAAATTGTTTTTCCCCCCAATGGCCCCAAAGTTAAAACAGGTCATTTCACCAGAGCCAAACAAAAACAATCAAAGGACAACAGTAGGGGTCAGCTAGGTGGCTCAATAGATTGACAGACAGGCCCAGAGATGGAAGGTCCTGGGCTCAAATCTGACCTCAGACACTTCCTAGTTGTGTGACTGGGCAAGTCATTTAACACCCATTGCCTAGCCCTTACCATTCTTCTGCCTTGAAATCAATATACAGTATTGATTCAAAGATGAAAGGTAAGACGTTTTTTTGTTTTGTTTTGTTTTTTAAAGGCAATTGCATGAAAAGAAAATCAACAGATGCTAGCTATTTGATTCAAACAAGTGGATATAATGTACAGAATCAAGTACCACTTCTATAAAATGATGCCCATACACCCAATACTCTGATCAATTCCTTAGTAAAATGTTTACGAGCAACGAAAATAAAACCAAAAAAAAAATCCTTCAAAATAGTTATCATTTTCCAACTTTAGCTCAATCTAATTTCTGGTATTATGAAGACTTTTTCTTCCTGAATTTTTAAAATGAGAGAATCAAAGAGGTAAGAGGAAAGGGAGTTAGAGACCATCTACTCCCCCACCCTCATTTATCAAGTGAAGGACCTGAGGTTCAAAAGTAATGTGACTTGACCAAATTCATATAGGAAACAAGCAACAGAACAAAAATCTTGATCTGAAGTCCCTGTAGTATAGATATCCCTCCCCTCAAAATAATCTTTCTTCCCATCCCTCTACTTACCAATCTTGATTCTTCGATGATTTCATGTTATTTAATATTTAACTCCTAATGAATTTTAAGTAGCTCATAGATAAGACAATAAAGCTAAACTAAATGAGAGAAAAGAAAAAAAATGATTCTCCTTAAAAATGCAAGAAATGGGTGGGTAAGTGGGGTTCTACTTTCAAGGGCCACAGTTTAACTGGACTTATTCTTAATATAACTTGCCTAAAGTTTTTCATTCAGATTTCTCCTCTCTTTCACAAATCATCTTCTCACCTATCTCCCCCTCTTGCAATCTAACTCCTGGTTTTTCCCCAAGGTTATCATTTCCATATTGAATGGCCTCTTCTCAGTCCTCATTTTACTTTTCTGATCTCATTCCTTTTTATTTCTCTGCAGCCTTTAATTGTCCACCTCCTCTCTTTCTGGACCCTGCCTTTCCCCCACCAATTTTTTTGATTCTTCTCTCTCTTTCCCATCTTTCAACATCCTATTTCTTATCTCCACTGAGACTGCTTCCACTTTAGTTCAGCTCATCACTTCTTGATTTGATTATTTTAACAGCCTAGAATTAGTCTCCTTGCCCCCTACACATCACAGCCAAAGTAATTTCACAAGCACAAATCTGACTGTGTGACTACCCTAACTCATCCAACTCCAGTGGCTTCCTATTGTCTCTACATTAGCTTATGCAACCTCACCCCAATCTTTTCAGCCTTGTTGTATTTTGCCTTCTGCACTCTGTGGTTCCTCTATCCAACCTGGCCTTCTCACTGATCCTCACTCAGAACACTTCACTCTTCCATCTCTGTTCCTCTGTATTGGCTATGCCCAGCCCCAAAATGCATTCTGTTCCTGCATTTGCCTCATATTCCTTTTCCTCCTTCAGGATGCAGTTTAGGCACTGTCTTCTGCATAAAGATATTTCTGATCTCCCCAACTGCTAGTTTCTCTCTCTCTCTCTCTCTCTCTCTCTCTCTCTCTCTCTCTCTCTCTCTCTCTCTCTCTCTCTCTCTCTCTTTCAACTCTGCTGCCTCTGTAATCGAATAGTCTATACTTACCCACATATTTTCCCCATCAAGTATTCCCTTGCCCAACCCTACATTTCCCCTAAGAGACTAATATTATTTTCAGTAGCAGTGGTATCCTATGTAAGAGATTCCAAAGACCATATTTGCTGAAAGAAAACACAAGCTCTTCTTTTCTTTATTGAATATTGTTGTTCTCATCAAAACTTCAGAGGCTGCACCAAGGGGATTATTGACTTATAGGCTCTAGCTTCTAGTTCTCCCTGTTACTTGTATTATCTTCTCATTCAACAATAAGTTATCTATTTTAAAAGGGAAAATATATAGTGATGAAATGAAACTATAATGCCACTTAATTCTAGAATAGAGAAGCTCTGTTTCATGTAAAAACCTGTTTTTTAACAGCAATATAATTCCAGTGACACAAATTCATCATGAAAAACTATGATTTTAGAAAAATTGAAAGTACAAAGGACTGGAAGGATAATGGAAAGTTGCCTGGTAGAGCAGAATCAGTCTTAAACATGTAACCAAATTAAGACCTGGATGCAGAAGGGGGCATAAAATACATGATCAAGAATAAGAAATAATCAATACTACTCATGTAGTGAAGATGAACAGAACAGTTAAAGTCAGACTGGTACATTGGTACTCCTCAAAGATGCCTGATAAACATGGGAAGGGCTTCTAGGGCATAAGATAGCTCCTCTATTGAGAAATTTTTTTCAAACATAAATATTAATTCCATAGGACGAAAAGTCATGGAGAAGGCATGAGATGCATTGATGAATGGAAGAAATGTATACACTGATAAAATTATAGATCCAGCAAAGAACCAAAGTCTAGGGAACTTCCGTTGATTCATTGTGGGAGGTTTTGTGAACTACATTCATATAATTTGGATAATATAATCAAGTTTGGAAAGTAATTACACCACAGAATACATTCTGTACATTAATGCAGATGCAAACACCTTTCTATAGTGTTTAAATTGTGTACTAAAAAAGATTCGGTTACACAGTTGTAGAATTGCAGAATCTCAGCGTGGTTAGTGAGATCTCAGAGACCATCTAACCAAACCAGTACTTGAACAAGAGTCCTCTCTACAAAGTAGCTTATAATTAGCCATATGAATTCTGTTTAAAGGTCTGTCTCTAAGGATGAGGATCTTACTACTTCCCAACTCACTGCATCCTACCTTTGTATGTTTCTAGTAGTTAGGAAGTTTTCGGGGTTTTTCCCCACATATTATGCCCAAATTTAAATCTTTGCATAGGATACACTGTGGTTATATGGGACAAATCTAATCTTTCCTCCTTGACAGCCCTTTCAGTACCTGAAGATAGTTCTCTCGCTCCCCAATATCCAGATTTTCTCTTCTTCAAACATAACATCCCTAATTCCTTCAACTGATCTTCATGGTGTAAGACCTAAATTTTTTTTCAGGATTCTGGTCACACTGCCTTAGATGCTTGCTAGCTTATCTCAGTGTCTCTTAAATCGATAGATCTGAAACTGAACACAGAATTCTATTAATAACCATGTCGTTGTTCATGTTCTTTTGAACTTCTTAATGAAACCATGTTAGATAATACAACTTATTGGGACAAAAAATGTGGAATATTTAAATATCTCCAATTTGAAATCCTATGTAAGAAAGACTTACACAAATATGGAAAACCCAAAATGAGACCCACAACAACTCATTCTTCTACTTTGATGAGTCCAAAGTTTTATTCATGTGTGTAACTCACCAACAATTCAGCAAACATATTTTGAAACTTGCTTGGGTCCAAGGCACTGTGTGAAGAATTGGGGATAAAATGACACTGAGTTCCCTTGCTCTACCAAAAAAATTACCCTCCTAGACTTCATTTTTTCCTAAGAAGATATGCCATATAGGGAGATAAGTATATATAAAGGTATGCAAAATAATTTAAAGAGGCAGCTAGTACTTATAATTGGAGAAATCAAGAAAGACCTTTTATAGGCAATGGAAGTGGCTTTTGAGGGAAGCTAAGGATACTGGAGGGTGGAAGTGAGGAAGGAGAATGTTCCAGACGTGGGTGACCATCTGTTCAAAGGCACAAACATGGGAGGTGGAATGTTTTGCATGGAGAACAGCTAGTAAATCTGTTTGACTAGAACAGGGAGTACATGAAAGGACATTATATGGAATAATCTTGGGGAGGGACCATATCGTGAGAGTTTTAATGCTAGGCTGAGGAATTTTTATTATGTCTTACTGAAGATTTTTGAGGAGGGGAGTGTTATGGTCATATCTCTGTTTTAGTTTTATTAATTTGGCAACTATGTAGATTAGACAGATGAGAGACTAGAAGCAAGGAAACCAAGGCCATTGCAACAGTCTAATTGAGAAGTTTTTTAACTAGGATACAGATTATATGAGTGAAGAGAAGAGGAAAACCACGTAAGATGATGTGGAAATAGATTCAATAAGATGTGGCAACTGATTAGATACAGGAGGTGAGGGAGAGTGAAGAATCAAGGATGATGACAGGTTATGAATCTAGAAGGCCTGGAAGAATAGTAGTGGTTTTTGAGGACGGTCAATAATAGGTCAGATCTATTTATTAGGAAGATTAATCTGGCAAGGAGTTAAGAAACTCCTTAAAATCAGATGCCATGAATTATTCAGCTTTACAAAACCTCTATACATTACTCACATATTCACAGACGAATGCCATGAGACCAGGTAATAAAGCCCCCTAGGCAAAAGTTTCTGTGAACTTTTTTGTCCATCCTACCATTTTAATGGAAATTTGGCTATTGTTTCCTCACCATATTTTCTTATGAGACTTTCAGAATCAAAAGATTCCTTGAAAAGAAACAAAAGCAAAATTGTCCCATTCCTCAGTGGATTAAAATGAAAAGTAACAATCAGATCAGGTACAATTTAAAGAGGAGACCCAGGAAAGGGGGCAACCTAGTTTTATAGAAAACTACCAGCACCTTGACTTACCTATTTATTCTGTATCAGGTCCAAACATTTTACCATACCATTAATGATACTTTGGAAAGTTGTCTGCTACAGTAAGGACATTTATTTTTTAAATTTACTTCATTAGGGTTTATTCCCACTTTTTTGTTTTCATAGATTGAATTGAGAAGTTCAGTAACAATTATTTACATGATATATTTTAAATTGCTGTCATCTATATCCTTGTTTGTGTAGTAATTACATATTTAAGTTTATACTGTAAGAGGCATTGTCATTAATGAAAGAACTTGCTGGACTTGCAATCAAGAGAAACTGTGTTTGAATCTTGCCTCAAACACTAGCTGCTAGAAGCAAAGTCTCAGCCTTTCTGAATGTGTTCCTTCCTGGAAACATGAAGATGAAGAGAGTACTGATCTCGTAGAACCGTTTTTGGAATCAAAAGAGATAATGAACAATGCCACTGGTAAGCCTTCAGTACTATACAATCAGGAGTTATTTCAACCAGATTGTGCTTGATTGATGAGGTGCTAATCAAAGGCATAATGAGAAGTAATCTGTTGACCCACCACTTATTTTACAGTTTCAGCCATCTTGTCTCCAAGCATTAGGAAGTTGTGATTTGATGTTGGCAATTTAAAGAATAGTATTTGTGTGTTTGGAGAACCCAGCCATTAAAGGAACTAGACCTGTTTCAGGTGAATTGCTTCTCACATAATCTATTGAAGATCCAATTCTGTTAACAAAGGACTTTTGTGGGGATAAAAAAGATAATGAAAAATTTTGCAGTGCAAATAATTCCAGAGATATTGGGAAGGAAGATAAGCTTGCTGGCTGACTTTGGGATAAGAGAAGGTACAGATTTAAAAGTGATTTTTTTTGTTGATTTGGTTTTTTGCTTCAATTTTTTTGAATTAATTATTTATATTTTAAAATTTTAGCAAGTGAGGCAAACTACCATTTAGGATAAAGGTTAATTTAGAAGATAAGTGAGATCTTTTAGAAAAATCTTTTTTTCTTTGATGATGGTTTAAATATGCTTTTACTGAGAGTAGTGGCAGGCAAATCTCTTCCCAATCCTGTGATTTATTAAATTTATAACTTATGCAAAGTTTCTTTGTAGTGTTCCTTAAATCTTCTCATAGCACCATCTAATGGTCAAATCTGGAACTGGTGAGATTTTCCTCCCCAAATAATTTTTCTTATCTATATTGGTGTATTTTCATAGAATTGTAGATCCTAATACCAATACAAATAACTTAGAAACTAAATGATTCTTATGCTTGTAGCTCTTCTATTCTAAAAGAAATCATCATGTAAGCTAAGGACATGTTAAAGTGCTGGAGAATAGTCTTTAGACCTTTTGATATGTGGATCTGGGGTTCAGAAGAGAGGTCTATAAGAAGGACTATAAGGACTGAAAATAAAGTTTTGGAAGTCTTCTTCAGAAGAGTGGTAGTTAAGGCTACCAGAATAAATGAGACTGAGAAGAGAGACAATGTAGAGAGAAAAGAAAAGTGGGCCAAAGACTACCACCTTGGGCAATGGTCATGTGAAGGATAAGGAATAAAATGGTAAAGAAAAAAAGAATCAGAAGGAATGGTAAAGAAATTCAGGAGAACATGACGCATCTCAACCAAAAGAGCATAGATTAATCTGTTGTAAAGCATGTTTGGAAGTCTCAGAACACTGGAAAAAAGTCATTTAGATTTAGTGACCAAAATGTCTAACCCTTGACTTCTGAGAAAGGAGATCGACTAAGTGTTGAAAGTTGGATTGCTAGAGACCAAAGGCAGAATCGGTAGTGGAAAAGTGGCATCTATTATGCATCACATCAATACTGATGCTACTGGAGATCAGTAGTGAGCAAAAATAAAGATGGCAGAAACAAAATGTGTGTACCTTGAAAGAGGATAGCTCATTAATGGATGGTAGTGTAACATCAGTGATAAGAAAGAGTATACTCACTCCTATTTTAATATATCTACTTCTCTAAGTCAACCAGGAAAATTTAGGAGGGAAAAAAATATTTACAATTGAAGAAAACTCAGCTGAATCTTGAAGAAGAATGATTTCATTTGGCGGTAATAAAGAGGGAATACATTGCAGGAATGAAAGATGGTCTACATCGACATATGAATGTGACATAAAACAGAACAAAACTGGAGAATAGAAAGTATTAGTTTGGCTAAAACCTGTAAAGCACAAAGAGGAATGATGGAAAAGAATGTGGGCATAGACTGCAGAGAGCTTTAATGATGAATTAGTAGAAGAGGGAGGTGATCAGGACTATACCCTAGGGATAATATTTTGGCAGTCACAGTAGGGACAGTATATAGAGACAAAAGATTGGAAATAAGGAAACAAATTTAAAAAATATTAGGCTGGAGGTGAAAAATATCTGAAATAGTACTGTAGCAATATGGATAAAGATGATGAATGGATGAAAATAGAGGAAAATTGGAACTTCCCCATGGCATTGGGTATGAAGGATGATGGAAAGAGAAAGGTCAAAGACAATTGAAGTATTGAGCCTTGGTGATGGTGGATGGTAATGCCATAAACAACATAAAGGAAAGTGGGAAGTTTTTTGGGAGAAATAGTTTTAGAAGAAGAGGGGCAGGATTTAACAGTGTCAAAAACTGCATAAAGGCAGAAGAGGATAAAGAATGAGGAAAAAACATCTAGCAATTTATAATGACCTTGGGGAAATCAGCTGCAGTCAAGTAGTGAGGTCAGAGGCTAGGTCTCAAACAACCAAAAAGGAAATGAAAGATGCAAAACTAGGGGAATCAGTGACTGCTTTCTAACAGTTTGGCAGTGAAGCCCAGGGGACTGGAAGGGTTATCATACAGTCCTGAGGCTTTTGTTTTTCTTTATTTTATTGCAATTTAGTAGATAGAGAAGCAGCTTTGGAACCAGAAAACCAGTTTCAAGTTCTGCTGCCAATCCAAATGGGCTGTGTGACCCTGGGGAAGTCACTTAACATCTCAGTGCTCTAGGGGACTCCTTAAGACTCCAAGTATCAGAAAAGATACCAACTTCCTTTGGTAAAGGGAGTTTATCACCTGGGAGTTCCATATAGTCAAAAAATCACAGGTAAAGTCCCAGGTCTTATCTTCTATTCTCTTTTGTTGTGGCATATAGGTGTGTAGGAATTAGGGAAGCATAAACAGATAGAGAGTGAGGATGATAGTGAGGAAGGCATTCTTAGTACTGGCATCAATGGCCTTTTCTTCTGGGGCGGGGCAGGATTAGTCAGTAAGCACTTGGTCATTAGATCCTTGGGAGCTATGCAAGCTCAAACTCTTGGCCAAGTAGCTCCAGGTTTTTCTCTCTCCTGGGCTTTATTACTGGATCATATAGGTGATCAATATGAAAACTGCTGGATTCTTGCTATCTGCCATATTCCCAGTGTCATTTAATGGATTTTTAAGTGTGTGTGTGGTATTTTATTTTATACTCAAGAACGCTCAAAGTATCAAAATTGGACTAAATTATTTTTCTTTAAATATTACTTAGAAATGAGTATGTATTTGTCTTGTAAATATAGAGCCATAACCTTTTTTAGCTTTATCTTTCACTCATCTCAATAGGAGAAATCTCCTGGGAGTTTTGCTTCATCAATAAAAATACAAGTAAGAAAAAAAGAAAAGAAAAAGAGCATGTCTAGGTAAACTTAACACAGCCTCATTTACCTCCTGTATTTTAAAGTCTTTGGCTTTTTTTTATTTAAAAGCCACATAAGTCAATCAACAGCCAATTCATTTTAGAAGTCAGTTTCGTGTCATTTAAGGGAGGTAACTTTAAATTTTATTCAAAGCATGCTATAAAAAGCAAGGCTACTACTCACAACGTGACATTTAAGAGCCTCCAATTATGTGATTTATTGGTAAATTCACATGTGTCTCATGCCATGAATGATATAAACAATGTTCCAGGTGTACCTCTGAGTTTTTAATTAAAAGGAATTTTCCTATGGGACAGATTTTTTAATAGGATCTGTTACTGTTTATATCTAGTAAATCAGCAATTCTTTAAGCTTTTTATAGTTGAACAGGTCCTAATTACATGGAATCTAGATTATTAGGAAAGCAGAGACTGGAAAAAGCAACACCCCAAACTCTTAATCGTGTTAGTTTTGAAAGCCTCTAGGTAAAAATATACAGCCAGTTATTCAATGAACCTTCCAAAGCTGATGGGTTCAAAGGAACCTTCTTAAAGCAATCAGAGAATGAGAAGGCAAAGGCCCCTGGTCAGTGAAAATGCTGAGTGATAAGTAAACATTTTCTGTCAATGTCGTTTCTGCATGGAGGCAGGAATTTATGTGAATGAATAGGCATATGAATATGATGCAAGGGTATAAGACCAATGCTCACATTTGCTGATGGGCAATTTTGGCGGATGTCATTTTTCATTCTGAAATCACATGAATACTGTTTAGTTACATATTCAACTTGCTCTACTTTGAGAAAATTCATGACTCCTCAAATCATAGTTCTCTTGAGTTGGGTAGTTATCTATATACTGAAAACAGTAGAAATTTAAAATAATTATCATATAACTTCTACCAGTGTTAGGCAGTCAATCGATTTTAGTTCAGAACTAACCTTGATTTTTGCCGGTCAGATTTTTAGGGCTCAAAGTTCTTTAGCTGTAGACAATGCCTACACACAATCTAAGAAAAAGGTCTTAAACTATTCTAAAGTCATTGGAAACATGCCAGTGTGGCATGTCTTAATGTCACCAGTTGTCTTTACTATTTCCTGAAGACGTTTAATGTCTCATTAGTAAGTCAAAAATGACTTGCCCTGGACCCCCACCTACTTGCTTACATTTGTACCAGACCCATTATTGAATGCATTTTTCTCCTGTGGTTGGATCATTTCCTTTTCCCTGCCCCTTTCTATGTACCTGGTAATGATGTATACAGAGGGTATCAATGAATTTCAATGACTCCAGTTGGGAATTATATGGGAGGCTCAAGTCTGGGAATGCTATAATCGAGATATGGTTAAGTCAGTGTAGTCAATGCCTTTGGGAAACATTTCCTTCATGAACCATCTCAGCTCTGCAATATTTACATGCAAAAGATATATTTGACCAAAACAAAGTATGCTTTTGTAGACATTTGAAATATAGATGTAATGGCAAAAAGGGCAATTCCAGAAAACATCAACATTACTAAAACAAAGTTAACTTTAATTTTTTGACCATAAAGACCTACTTTTCTTTCTTTGATACTAATAACTATAATTTGTATAACATTTTAAAGTTTGCCAAGATCTTTATAATATTTTTATCATATTTTTATTTATTTATTATTCTTATTTCATTTGATTCTTACAACAAGCCTATTATACAGATATATTACATTTTACAGAAGAGGAAATTTGGGCAGACACTGATTAAATTATTTGTCCAGCATCACTCAGCTAGTAAGTGCCAGATGTAGGACTTGAACTTGGATCTTTCAGATTCCTCGTCCAGAAATAATTCATAATTTTTTTTGCCAAATTAGCTCACTAAAATTTTAATAAGCACGTAGTAGTAGTCCTAGAAGTTTGCAGATGTTATCTTTCTAAATCCAGTTAATGAACAAATATATTTTATTCTTTATACTATATATTAGATCAAATGTAACCAATTATTAATATTAGCTAATTAATGTTGACATGGGCTGGCATTTTCCTTAAGACATAACTGAGCAATAGTTGGGTCTTCCCAACAGAATCTACTTGGCTTATGAATATTTATCTCCATTCTCCTTATTTTGAAGGTGTGGGCCCTTGAAATATAACATTATCCGTCTTTATCTTCCTTCTTCATCCTGACTATCTATACTTCTAATCAGAGAAAGAATCTGAAAATGTATTTATTATGATACCAATATTCTTGCCCCATTTTCCCCAAACACTTTGTCGCAACTTTTGGGTTTCTTGATTATGACCAGGACATGGGTTCTTTGTTTTGTTCACATTTTATTTGGATTAGTTCCACCACTTTTGTCCTGACCCACATCTTGCAGGTTCCTGATTTTTATCTCACCCTTAGTTAGCTTGAAATTTTAAAAGCATCAACAGTTTGAAAAAAATATCCTCAAATGAGCAAACATAATATTTTGTCACAAACAAAACAGAAGCATGACAGCAATATAGCTAAGGATAAAAACTGAATGTTGTGGTACATAGCTGAAATTGAAGAAGGAATTTAAGTAGGTTGGTTCTGTCTTAACGTAATATGCTAATGCCTGACTTTATATGATCTGGGGAAATTTCTCAACCAATATTTAGTAGGGATTGAATACTGAACACTCAAAAAATATTCAGAAACTTATTGCACAGTTTCTATTAGGACTTTTAAGCGTTATTATAATGTGAATAGTGGCCATACTAGTTTCTGGCTTGCTTACAAAGTTTTATTAAATGAAAAGTTTTTTAATATATTAATAACCTTATTAACTTGTTTCCAAAGCCTGTGGACCTACTCATTATCATATTTGTAGAATGTATATATTGATATTTGTCATAGAGGTTGTGTTTCAGTATTATTATTATTGATGATACTCATTAATCCATACCAAATGATTTATCTTTGGTCTTGTTTAAATAGTAAAGCATTTTTGTATTTTTTAAACTGAAAAAACATAAAAAAACATCAAAGGAACATTAAGCTGCCATAAAATAATAAAACAATCTTTTGTGCTATTTTCTTATTAAAATGAAATTATAAGCCAGGAAAATTATGGTAGTAGTCTAGACACTACTTTTATTTATTTAATTGATTTAGAATATTATTCCATGGTTACATGATCATGTTCTTTCCCTCTCTTCCTCCCTACCCCCTCCCAGAACTGACAAGCAATTCCACTGGGTTTTGCATGTATCATTGTTCAAAACCTATTTCCATATTATTAACATTTCCAGTAGAGTGATCATTTAAAGTAAGAATCCCCAAACATATCCCCATTTAACCATGTGATCAATCATGTTTTTCTTCTGCTTTTGTACTCATACAGTTCTTTCTCTGGATGTGGATAGCATTTTCTCATAAGTCCCGCAGAATTTTCCTGGATCAATGCATTGCTACTAGTAGCAAAGTTCATTATTTTTGATTGGGCCACAGTGTATCTGTCTCTGTATATAACGTTCTCCTGGTTCTGCTCCTTTCACTCTGCATCAATTCCTGGAAGCTGTTCTAGTTCACATAGAATTTCTCCCTTTCTTTATTCCTTTTGGCACAATAATATTCCATCACCAACATATTGTAATGATTAAAATGATAAAGGCTGATATTATAAGAGAAATTGATATTTTAATTGCCATGGCCATGTTGGTAAATATATATATGATCGCGCCTGACTCTATTTAAAAATGCCGCTTGTCTGTATCTCCACCCATCTTCCTACTCTTGCACGCCAGAGAGCCCGCTCAGGTAGCAAAAAAGGCCATCTCCAGCCCGCCCTCTGAATTTAAACTGCGCTATATGTTGGTTCCCTTTGTCTCACGTTTAACCGGAAACCCATTGGATCACGGAGAGTGTAGTCTCAAAGTTCCCCACATGTCCACAGGAAGTTTGTCAAACACTACATATCTTGAGGCTCAATATTTCCAAATAGAACCCCAAGTGATTTTAACTAACACAATATACCACAATTTATTCAGCCATTCCCCAATCGGACACCTCCTCATTTTCTGTTTTTGCTTTTGGTTTTTTTTTGTTTTTTGTTTTGTTTTGTTTTGTTTTTTGCCACCACAAAGAGTGTAGGTATAAATATTTTTGTAGATAAGAGTTTTTATTTCCTAGAAAAATGAACAGAGCTCAAGGGCCTTTTGTTGTAATGGTCATAACACAAGGAAGTCCACTTGGAAAATTGTTTCCATACAATTGCTTCTCTTTGGTGCTTCAATTGGACACAGAAGAGGAAGAATATTTTGTGTCATGCATATAGAATACTCTCAGTGTTGTTTGATCAATTTTGTGTACAGTAAATCCCCCTCGAAAGCACCTGCCCATAGTGTGGATACTGCCATGGTTCTTTCTGGACAAACCATGGTCCCATATGTTTGGTGATATAAAAATGCATCTCTCCCTAGGATATAGAAAGTCCATGATTTGTCCACTAATATTACTCCTCAAGTCAATGTTAAAATAGTAATATTTGTTGTTAATAAATTTGAACACTCAAATGGATATGAGATTGCAACAATAAGACTCTTCTTTCTAAAGATATAGATCAGGGAGCAGCTGGATAGCACAGTGGATTGAGAACCAGGCCTAGAGACAGGAGGTTCTAGGTTCAAATCTGGCCTCAGACACTTCCCAGCTGTGTAACCCTGGGCAAGTCACTTGACCCCCATTGCCCACCCTTACCACTCTTCTGGCTTGGAGCCAATACACAAGATGGAAGGTAAAGGTTTAAAAATAATAAAAATAAAGATATAGATCAGAATCCATCCATACCCACCCATCCTCTTCCAATATTCTTCATATCCTCCCCTAGGCTTTTATATGGGAGGGTGGAGGTAAGAGTTTACCCATGTACTGGAGATCTTTCTCATCATGAATGTCCCAAGGGATATTGTTTTTGATTGTCCCTTGTAATTTCCACATGACCATCTTTGCTCTAATGTCTTTGGCATTTTTCCCCCAAGGACTTTATTATGTTTTTTTTTAACATAAAACATTTTTATTCTAATTTTTCCAATTGTCTGCAGAATCTTTGATTTTTTGCAGAAATTATTCATAATTCCTTGTTTGTAATGCATTGTAACCTATTCATGCCCACAATGTACCTCTCAAAAATATTAATAACAAGAGTTTTTACAGAATTTAATTTAAAGTTTGCAAATGTTTACCTAAAATAAAGTCATGCTATGTTTACTTCAGCAGTTTATTGCATATTTAAAAAATAACTATTCCTTAAGGATAATATGGAGGAGAAAAAACTGCTTATATAATCGACTCCACCTGGATAATACTGTCAGAGTTTGAGAAAATCATTTTACTTGTTTGATTAGGAGATACTAACATTTTCAATTTTGCTATTCCACAAATTTATCGGGATTGACTCTGGCTAGGATTAAATTTCATAAAAAAAAAAAAAAAGAACCAGAATGATATAGTGGGGAAAAAAGAACAGGCTTGGTTTCAGAAGACATGAGTCTGAATCCTAGATTTGTCAATTCCTTGTGCTATGAATTTGGACTTCTTGGGTCCTAGTTTTCACATCAATTGAATGGGAATAATTGAGATGTACTGTATACCTTACCAATTTGTGATAGAAAAGCTCTGTAAAGTATAAAACAGTCTATTACCATTAGAAATAACTGTGGAGAACTAGTAGTGAATTATACCAAAGGATTTAAGTCCAAGAATGAGTCATAAATTATCCATCAGGACTTATATAGTTTCATCCTATAGCCTAATTGTTGACTGTGCTTCATTTGTACTGTTGTATTTGTTGCATCCTAAAGCAGAATTCTCTATGAGGAAAAGAAAAAGCACTGAAGTATATCCCCCCATGATTTTCTCAGTCATTTGATGAGTTTTATAGAAATCCGGTTTTGGTATAGGCTTCTATGTAGAAAAGAACAGTGAATAGGATTTAAATTGCCTTGCTAAAACGCCAGAGAGTGGGTTAAAAGCAGAATAGTGTGTTTTAAAAGCATTTATCTAGTAGATATACTCAGTTTTATTTTAAATTATGGACTTGGGTCTTTCAACACATATACATACTGTTTTGGGAACTGACTGTCAAATACCAGATGTATAAGAAGGATATGGAAGAGATAATGTAATAGCTGGCAGTTTAGTATAAATGTTTAGTAAAATTCCCTCAATATTCATTCAAAAGAAATCACATTTTCCATGTTTTCTAGTTTATGTTCCCAGCTATCAGAGAAAGGACAAACATTAATTTAAAAAGCAACCAAGTTAAAGAAAAGGTCAATACTGTGAAATATCTAGAATGTATACATCCCTACTCACTGCCAGAAGTAAAATTTCAGCCCAAGTCTTCTTAAATCTCAAATCTAGTATTCTATGTACTATATATGCTTTATGGGTTACAAATATACAAAGTAAATACTATCTTTTGTAGACTTTAATTACTTTCACAATTCTTTCATATATTTGATCCTCAGAACAAATTTTAATGTTTAGGGCAGATAGAATTAAAGCCTCCTTTAAAAGAGGAGAAAACAAATAATCAGAGTGGTTAATTAACTTTTCGAGTATTCCATGGCTAGTTAATTGCAGATGTGGGGCAGCACTTCTGAGCCTTAACACTCCTTGCAGGATACCATGTTGTTATTTGAGTGCATGTGTGAGAGAGAGATGTTATCATGTGCATAGATTTCAGCTGGAAAAGAAACCAGAGAACATCTATGCTAATGTCTGCATTTCTAGAGATGAGGAAAATGTGGCCCAGAAAGTTTAAGGGATTTGTCCAAGATCACACAGGTAGTTAAATAGCAGAGAATTTGGACCCAGATAGCCCTCTGATCCCAAGTCTTATTCTTTATGTTGATCTATTTAGTTACATATAGAATATAATTTAAATGTCATGAACTAGAGATATAATAGAGATGTCATTTTATATGATAGGTGTGATGGCATAGTAGATAGATGACTACCCTTGGAGTTAGGAAGTCCTAATTTTCAGTCCTGCCACCGGTATATGGGCAGTCCAGTACACTTCTTAGGAACTCCCTAACACCACAAGTTACAGATAAATTTCAGATTTTCATTGGTGGAGGAAGACAGAGGTTGACTCTCCATACTGATGAAATCATAGTTATCATCAATAGTCTCCCTCCCCTACTTCCTCACCCCAACTGGATGTAAAATTACCAGAATCTCCAAGACATTTTTAGAGACTGTTGACTAATGTAGTCTACTTCCCTATCTTTTTTTGGAGTCCTAATTAGATGTTCTGGCGCCTGGGGAAATGGACAGTTCTCTTCGAGAACTGAAGACTGGGGCATGAGGAAGGTTACTGCCAAACTATAATGAGACCCTAGAATGCAGTGGATTCATAATGGACTGGATATCTGTTGTCCAAGAAACAACCTACAATAGATCAATTCGAAGATACGCATCTCTAGACTGACTACAGTGTGATTAGTATTTTGGTAAAGACATTTCTAATAAGTTGTGTGGGGGTTTCTTTCAGCCACTGGAGAGAGAATTCACATCAATGAAACCACAAGTCTTTGAAATATTAAAGCAAATATTTCCTTTAACAAGTGTATCCATCATTTCCTATTATTTCCATGACATAAATGCAATTTTCTGTTTCAGTGTCCCACTGCCTTCAGTACGATTTCGGGCATATTTAAATTTTTAAAAGGAAGAAATGCAAAGAGAGATCAAATTGGACTCTGATAATCTTTAAACCTGAAGAACATTGCCATCACCCCCTGCCAATTTAGAGAGTTTTTATATTATTTACACAAGAAAATTCAGTAAAGAGTCACTAATTCCATTCTCTAATCTATCAGAACGGTCTATTAGAACTAGTCACTTCTCTGTCAACTTCAATTGTTTTCCCTCAGTTAATAGTGGAATGAGATTCTTTATTTCAGACTCTTTATAAACATTGGAAGGAATTACTATCTGCTTATACAACATTTGTTCATTCAACCATTTTTCAGTCCTGAAACAAATATTTATTAAATTTCTACTATGAGTAACATCCTACTTTTTTTTATAACTAAATAGGAAAGATGACAGGCACAAAGCCCACCAAAAAGCAAGGGAGACTATGATGGGAACCTCACAAGAGCATTAGTTTGAGGTTCAGCTCACTAAGGAAACAGGACCAGACTTAGAACCCAGATATCCCACAGAGTATGTCCAATGCCTAACCAGCTATGTAATATGGGGCAAGTCAAGTCACCTTTGTTTCCTCATCTTTTGAATGAATGGATTAGACTCTTTCATCTCTAAGGTCTATCTGTAGACTTCAAAGGCTTTTATTTTCCTTTATGAAACTGGGCTTCTCTTTCCTAGTAACCAACATATTGTCTATCCTATTCACTAAAATTGCTTTGGAGCCAGGTGAGAGCATGACACATTAACCTCATACTAGACACTACTTTAGGGCAACTAGGTGGTACAGTGGGTAGAGTGTCAAGTCTGGAGTCAAGAAGCTTCATCTTTATGAGTTTATATCTGGCTTTAGGCACTTAATAGCTTTTTTATATTGACCCTGGGCAAGTCACTTAACTCTGTTTGCCTCTCTCCATCTATAAAATGCACTGGAGAATGAGCAAAAACTCCAGGATCTTTGCCAAGAAAACCCCAAAAAGGGTCATGGATAATTGGACACAACTGAACAACAAAGATACTGTTTTACAGTTTGCAAAGTACTTAACCTTTGAGACAAAAATGCAATTATTATTACCTTCATTTTACAAGTAAGAATTTACTATGAGAGCAGGTATAGTGATTATCTTCCCCACCTCTCCCATTTCTCTTACAACCAGGATCTCAGGCATCCAGCTATAATGAGGGCCTCGAGGTCAAGAGCAATAGGACTTTAGAATATAGCCCATGGAGAGTGACATGAAAAGTTGGGGGTAAGTGGAGGGACTCAGTGTTAGAGTAACTGGTGAAGACAAGTACTCTGTAGTTATATGGAAATTCTCCTCATGTATATACACACATAAATAAAATGTTGCCAACTAGCAAATAGCCCCTGTCAGCCTGTGCAATTTAAATTCTTCCTTAATGACTAATATCCAATAGTCTAAAGAAGCATCCATATTTGTTTTATTTTATTTATCTTGTTAAAAAATTCGACTAAGGTATATTTTTTCCTCCATCCCATCTCTCCTACTCTTCAGGAGGAAAAAGATCAGAAAAACAAAACCTTTGCAACAAATGTGCATAATCAAATATACAAATTGCCACATTGGCCCTATCCAAAAATACATATTTCATTGTATATCAAGTCCATAACCATTTTTTCATGAAAAGCAAAGGAAGCATGCTTCATCTTTAGTTCACTAGCATCATAATGTGTCATTCTATTGATTGGAATTTTTAAGCCTTTCGAAATTCCTTCTTTTTTAATGTTGTTGTAATTGTATAAATTGTCCTTCAGATTCCAGTCACTTCAGTCTGAATTAGTTCATATGTTTTCCCAAGTTTCTTTGAAAAAGTCTCCTTTGTAATTTTTTATGATGCAGTGATATCTTATTATATTTACATAATTTGTTCCGTCATTCCTTATACTTTCCAATTCCTTGCCACTTCAAAAATAACTGTTATAAAAAATTGGGGGATATGAGTCTTTTTCTTCTTTCTTTGATATTTTTGGGGGTATGGCATGGCGAGGCCAAGAGTATGTACTCTTCAGGTGTAGTTCCAAAAGAGCCTTCAAATTTGTAAAAAAAAAAAAAAAAAAACCTCTATGAAATACAGTTATTGCTTCATCAAGATTTAGCAGAGTATAGATATAGATAACAATATTGATGTTTATATAGATATACGTGAGTATGAAGATATCTATATACTATTGATTTTGTGGTCTTGGTCTTAATGAAAAAAGCCAGGGATGATTATAGATGATGACCACCATAACAGTAGTAATGCCTATATAGGGTTTGGTTTTTGAAGTAGTTCATTTCATTAAAATCTTTTGAACCTTATATTAGCCTTTAGAAGCAGCATGGTGGAATAGTGGATGGAGAACTCATTTTGGGATGAAGAAGACTTGAGTTTAAGCTTTGCCTCTGACTCATAGTGAATTTAAAAGCCCCATCTGACGTTAATTCCCTATATAACCTTGAAAAAAATACTTTACCTCCCTGGACCACAGTTTCCTCTTCTGGAAAATGTTGGGGTTGGACTAGATAGGCTCTCAAGTCCCTTTAGAGTATAGACTATAAACTAAAGTTTTTCTAAAGTTTAGACTATAACTCTAATATTTTAGCATAATAGGGCAGAGATGAAAGAAAGGCTGTTTTAAAGTTTCTCTCAATCATACAATTACATAATAGAAAATCTAGAATTTATAGAACTATTTTTAAAAGAGTTGTAAAAAACTATAGTGTGATTTATTTTTTAATTAATATTTGATTATGTTAGCTCTCATTATTTCAGGAGCATTTTCTTGTGGTCAAAACACACTCTTGGCAATCAATATCTGTATTGAAAGTATAATGGTCATACAATCTTGAACTTTTCATGGTGCCAGGCACAGAGTAGGTGCTTAATAAATGCTTTTAACTGATTAGTTGAGTCCAAAATAAGCGAAATTAGTCTTTGGACATATATCCTTAATTTGCTTCCTTAAATCTATCAAGATGCTGACTTAGTGAAATGGTTCATTCACTGTTATATATTTATGAATGGTCAATGTATGTGACTTCTACACATTCAACTTTCCATTTATAGTCTGTCTTGATGTCAAGCTGTAATCCAGTGCACATCTCATTGCATGGTTAGCTTTATAACCTACTACTTGTTATTCATCAGTGAATTTTATTATCTTAATAGTTTAAGCTTTAATTAGGAGACTAACTATATTGCTGATATAAATTTCTGGAGCCAATTTAAAGTGGTGTGGCATTACTCATGTATGTGTGCAACAAATTGGTATCAAATAATTAATCACATAAAATTAATAATAATAATAGTTGACATTTATAGAGAACTTTTAAGTTTGTGATGAGCTTTACATGCATTATTTCATTTGTTGCTAATAACAACCTAATGAAGTAGGTGATATTATTCTCCCCGTTTTATAGATGAAGAAACTGAGACCCAGAGAGATTAAGTAACTTGTCCAGACACAAGTCTCCTGACTCTAAGTCTAGCTTACTGTATTTGTTAGATGTCTTAAACTCAATATATCCAACATGGAATGCATAATCAACTCCTCACTATCTCTCACTCTGTTGTCAAGGTCTACCTATTTATCCTTTACATCTCTCCAATATACCACCCCCTTCTGTCCTCTGACATTGTCACCACTCCAGTGCAGGTCCTCATCACCTCTTGCCTGTACTCTTTCAATAAGTCTGCTGGCTGCCCACCTCAAGTCTCTCCCCACTTCGATCCATCCCCAATTCAGCCACCAAAATTATCTTTCTAAAGCCCAGATCTGATTGTGTCACCAATACTTGCTCTCCACACTCACAACCCTACCTAATCAATAAACTCCTGTGACTTTCTATTGCCTCCAGGACCAAATACAAAATATTCTGTCTGGCATTCAAAGCGCTTCAGTTCTGTCAGGCTCCTCATGATTCCTCTTGGTATTTTCTTGACAAAGATAATGGAGTGGCTTGACATTTCCTTATTCAGCTCATTTTACAGATGAGGAAACTGAGGCAAATAGGACAAAGTGATTTGCTCAAGGTCACATAGCTAGCATTTGAGGCCACATTTGAATTCAAGCCTTTTTGACTCCAGGTCTTGCCTTTTATTCACTACATCACCTAGCTGCCCTCTCCTACCCTTCCATTCTTCTTATACCTTCCCCACCACCACATACTCTTAAATTCAGTGACAGTGACAGTAGCCTCCAGGCTATTTTTCCAATAAGTTGCCCCCTGTCTTAGCTTCAATCATTTTCTCCAGCTATCTCTGATGCCCAGAATGTTCTCCCTCTTCCACTTTGCCTACTGACAACCATGGCTGACCCCCATGTCTTCCTTTAGGTCCCAACTAAAATCTCTTTTTTCCCCTGGAAGTCTTGTCTTCCCTCTATTAATTATATGCTATCTGTTCTGTATATAGCTTGTTTGCATGCTGTCTCCCCCATTTGATTGCAGCTTCTTGAGGGCAGGAACTGTCTTGATTTTTTGTGTCCCTAATGCTTAGGACTGTGTTCTTGATTAATGTTTATTGGTTGGTTGATTGATTGATTTTTCACTGAGGTATATTTAAATGCAATTGATGAGTGCTAGTTGTGAAGTCAGGAAGACCTGAGTTGAAGTTCTGCTTTTGGAACTTATTGTGTGTGCTGAGAGCAATTTCCTAGAACTTTTCTACTGAGTCAGAGATGGGTTACCATTTTGGTGGAAAGAGTTTTCACACTATAGTACCATTCATGCACGTATTTGATTAGAAAAGTATCATCTTAAAACATCTTGATCAGCTAAATTGGTCAGATTTAACATGGAAATGATTGTATGCTTGCTGGCAATTTCCCCCTTTGCCCTACTCAAACTTTCTTTTTGAATTACACTAGTTAATTAGTACGCAATTAGCCCATTTCTATCTTTGCTACAAAAATAAAAGGAATACATGGGCATTTCAATTCTTTGTCTCTTGTGATTTCTGAGCAAAGAAACTAACTTAATATGCCTCCTTATCTGTAATCTTCTCCAAACAGTATGATTTGAAGGATTCTTTTATTTTGGTGCATTTGAATATAACAATTCTTTATTAAAAAGGAACCTTATAAAATAGGCTACCCTTTGTGAGTTGAATCACACTGTGCTAAATAATGAGATATGGGAATACTGTGAACAGCTTGACTTGTCCTGACTATTACTTAAGAGTTTGAAGTGTTTTAAGCGAGACTATGTCACCATTAATGAGAACTGCACAAGAGGGAAAATCACTTAAGGGCTTTGTTATGTTTTGAGAGTTCAATAAAGCTGTTGGGTTAAAAAAATAATAATAACATCATGTTTCAACATTATTAGGACCAATGAACATTACAGAATACTGGTATGGAAAACAAACTATTTAGAGTATGAGAATGTTAGAGCTGAACGAGACCTTAGAAATCATTTTGTCCAGTCCTCTCTTTTTTTGGTAGATATAACCTAGAAAAGAGATATGATTTATTTAGCCCCAGTTATGTAGAATATAAACTCCTTGAAGGAAGTGGCTATTTTTATTTTTGATTCATAATTTGATTTCAATTCAATTCGAATCAATTCCAAATTTGATTCATATCCCCAGTGCCACAGTCATTGGCACCTAATAAACATTTAATAACTGCTTTTGTTTCCAATGGAACTTTTTGAATGGGAATTAGAATCCACACCTCAAGACTCCCAGGATGATATTCTTTAGACTGCACAATGATGCAAACAGGAAATTAACTTTAGGCCTCTATGTGGCTAACATATATTATTATAGCCTGTATTTCTTCACTATAGGTCCACTTTCCTAATTTTCTTGGAGATAACGTGGGTTGAGGGGGAAGGATTTGTGTCACTGAAGTTACGGTATCAATTATTGTTGTGACTCTTTGTGGACCAGAGCATGCCAGTATTGTCCATGGGGTCTTCTTAGCAAGGAACCTGGAGTAACTTATTATTTCCTTGTCCAGCTTATTTTATAGATGAGGAATGTGAGGCCAACAGAGTTAAATGACTTGCCCAGGGTCACATAGCTATAAATGACTGAAGCCAAATTTGATCGATCAATTATTACCAATATTTAATTGATCATTTTACTATTGTATAAAGTCAGTCTCCCTGCTCCCCAATTTTGTGGTGTTACAAAACTACAGCTAGGTGGCACAGTGGATAGAGTGCCAGACCTGAGATCAAGAAGACTCATCTTCCTGAATTCAAGTGTGGCCTCAAACACTAGCTGTGTAACACTGGGCAAGTCATTTAACTCTCTTTGCCTCAGTGTCCTCAACTGTAAAATAATCTGGAGAAGGAAATGACAAAGAAAACCTCAAGTGGGGTCAAGAAGAGTCAAACATGACTGAAAACTGAACTGAACTGAACAACATGGAAGCCTACCTTGAATTTGTTCCATTTAGACTATAACTTCCTTGAGGGCAGGGATTGTTTCATATTTGTCTTGGTATCTCCAGCACATAGCATAGTCTTCTAGTACGTGGTGCATTATCAGCTCTAAGTTAACATTTGTTGATTGAGCGCTATCAGAAAAGTTGCAAATATGATTATATATTTCAAAGTTATTCTATAGTTTGATATCATCATTGGGAGCAGGTAGTGGGGCAGAAGGCTGAGGGAACATCTCCAAATAGTAGGGTAACTGTCTCATTTTTTTTAACCTTCCAGAATTACATCTTCCAGTTGTTCCTTCTGTATGTCTGAATGATCACACACAGGTAAAACTGAGCACTTCAAACCATCCTTCAATGACAGAGAAGTCTAACGGGAAACCCCCCGTACCCCAAAGGTCATTCTGGAACTGGCCTCATCCTGAACAGCTGTAAGTTCATCACTTTGGATTTTCAGGTTCGACCCCTAAAAAGAAGGAATAAACAAGCAAGAAAACACAGAGTGGATTTGGGGAGTTGACATGCTTGATATGAATATATTTCATTACTTAAACTTGTCGGTGTTTGGATTCATAACTAAAGATGATTCCATCTTTGATTTTTCTCTGAATCTCATCTATCATAGACAAGCTTTGCAGTTGACAGGGCTCCTAAGCAGTAAGATTTCTTAAAGGAAACTGAATTAAAAATTTCAAATTGCATTGGAAAACTATTTAAAAATCCTCTGATTTCTTTTTATATTCAAATGACATGTACTATGACTTTGTTTTAGAATTATTTAATTTTCTTTGTCATTAAGTTATATTTTATATTTTCCTTTGTCTAAGCCAAACAGTGACATATAATATACCAAAGTGATAACAGTGATGGAAACTGTCAGGAATATCAAGCTTTATGGTTTACAAAGCATGTAACAGAAAAACATTCCTTTAAATACCACAAGGAAAGGATTCAAGTTGAAGTCTTCTCTAGAGTTAATAATTTTTTTTTCCATTTCTTGTCCAGGGTTTAGATGCTCTTCCCCTCCACCTTTTTTTTTAATCATCATTGAGTACCATTCTATTCCTAGCTTTTATTCACTAAGCAGCCATGTGCTTATAGGATTAGAAATGGACTCTATTATTGACTTTACAAATATTCATTTTAAAATAAGAGCAATCCACTCACAGTGAACAATTGTATTTTTTTAAGTAAAAAGCATCAGTGCAGAAAAAAATATAACTCTTTAGATTTTGGTGTCTTATGAGAACATATATTGTGAGAACTGTATATTTGCTTTTTCTCAAATGCCATGAAATATTTGCTATTTTCTTTTGGGAAGGAAAATTCAATTTTCTTAATATTATATGCATTGAAGAAACTTAATTGCCTTGGGGTATTGTATGTTTCTACTGATGGATTTAGCTAATGGATAATCTATAAATTTATTGGTGACTTGATGTAATCAAAGAAAGAGGGACAGAGACAAAGAATATATATCAGAAAATATGTATATGTATATAATACACATATATACATAGAAAGAGGGTAAGAATTACTTGCCAAGAAGTCATTCCAAATAACTCAGAAATATGCATCACATGTTTTGTGGTATGCACTCCCAACTCTGGTTTTATGGCTAGTGTGGATAAACAAAATATTTTTAAAGCGTTTAATTACTTAATTCAGTGATGGCCAAACTTTTTAAAGAGGGGGCCAAAGGAAAGGAAATGCTCATCTGTCAATCTGTTTCTAAGGAAACTCTTTCAAAGTTTCATTGTATTGTATCCTACTCATTGTATTTGTCAGATTAGGAATAATATCATGCTACTAGATAGAACATATCAGGGGGCCGCATCTGGCCCATTGGACGTAGTTTGCCCATTACTGAATTAATTAATTTTTAACATTCATTAGAAAAAAGATTTTGAATTCCAAATTTTCTCTCTCCCTTTAGTCCCTCTCTCAACCATTGAGAAGGCACAATATACCATTATTCATGTGAAATCATGTAAAATATTTTCATGTTAGGCAGGTTGCAAAAAAAAAAAAAAGCAAGAACAATAAAGTGAAAAATAATGTGCTTCAATCTGCACTCAGAGTGCATCAATTCTCTCTCTGGAGGTAGATAGTATTTTTCATCATGAATTCTTTGGAATTATCTTGGGCTTGTGTTAGTTAATCAGAGCGGCTTTGTTTCACAGCTGACCATCATTCCTTTGCTGTTGTTACTGCATATGATGCTTCTGTGGTTCTGCTCACTTCATTTTGCATTGGTACATAGAAACCTTCTCTGGTTCTTCTGAAACCATTCTTAGTCATTTCTTAGAGCACAACAGCACTTCATCACAATTACATATATCACAACTTATTCGCCCATCCCCTCATTAACAAACGTGCTCTCACTTTCCACAGAATGTCACCGGTGTTTTAAATCATTTGCCTTCTCAAAGGGAAGGAGAAAGAATTTGGAACTCAAAATTAAAAAAAAAAAAAAAGTCAAATCTTTTTGCTAAATGTAATTGAGAAAAAATGAAAGGATTAAATGTAAAAAAAATAGATCTGCTACAAATATTTTTGTACATGTGGATCCTTTTCCTCTATCTTTGATATCTTTGGGATACAGACCTAGTAGTGGTGTTGCTGGGTCAAAGGATAGGCTCAGTTTTATAGCTCTTTGGGCATAGCGCGAATAATTGAAATCTAGAAATATTCCTCAAATTTGATATTATCTCCCCCGAACATACACCTTATCACATTACTTTTATCAAACTTATCATGAACAGAAAAATTGAGGAAGGTTTGTCTCCTCTGCCACCATACAACCTCTGGTAATGGTGATAACAGGTATTAACATTGTTAAAAACCAGGTGAAAGGGAGAAGGTGGTTAAACACCTAAGCTGATATACAAATTGCTAATCAGCCTCTAACTAATAAGCTTCGAATTTGAATTTATTATTCTTGCTTTTCAGGAATCAAACCCCAGCCCCTGTGACACATAAGCAGTTTTTTAAAGCCAAAGACCTGTCTGTGATCATTAAAGCATATGTGCTGGTGACATCTTTAACGCCTCTGCGGGCCTTCATTCATTCAACTGGTACCATTTGGAATCCACCCAAGAAAAAACGTTTCACTGTCAAGGTAACACTTCTATTAAAGCTGTTATTTTGCTCAAAGTGAACGGAATAAAAATAAAACTACTTGAATAACCTTTCTCTGACCTTTATGATTATCAATTCCCATTGAACGGAGAATCAGCCTTTTTATTGCTGCATGCAGAGATTTTCATTTAATAGAACCAGAGACCATGTTCAGAAATGACCTGGAAAGTGTCATTCACTAGGGACTACTAGGGATATATTTATTTTTTTTTCTAAACTCATCATTTTAGTTCAATTTTTTTGGACTTGTCATAGAAACTACTTCTCAGGCATAGTGCTGATATCTTTTACAAAAATGGTCATCAATGTAGCAAAATAAAAGCAGAATTATTTTCCCTTATCAATTTTTTTAGCCTGCACAGTAGGGAATTCAGTGATCATATTGTTATAATTATGAAATTAAAAGCATTCATGGAACATTAAAGACATGGTAGAGTTTTGCCCTTCAAGTACAGCAGAATTGCACAATTAGATTTTAAAATTAGCACTTTCTATGCTGCCTGAGGGAGTAGATATGGTCCTAAGGAAATCAAAGATTGAAAAAGAGACTACACAAGAAGTATACACAGAAGAAGTCCTTAAAACACAATTTTGAGAATGTGCTAGAATATGTACTTAACATGTTTTAAAGAATTCCAGATATGAGAAAACCTCTGATATTATTACTTCAAAAGATAACCAAAAATGTCAATGACTTTAACAACTTTTCCATCCATTTAAAATTGGTGAGATGATAAATAATCTATGTACTGTCAGTGACATTGTTTAGTGGAGTATGAGAAGAAAATAAGCAGGCTTTCACAGGTGCTATTCTGCCAGAGAACACATCTTTACCATAACACAACTGACTGAAAGGCATAGAAAATGCACGATCTCACTATATATATTTCTTTGTGACTATAAAAAGGCATGGGATTTTGTAGGGCAAAATCTACCTATGGACTTTCCTAATGACAGGAATCCCATTAGTTTCAACTTCTTTGCTAACAAACAAACACTTACCCACATAGATGCACAAGTATATGTATGTATGTATGTATGTATGTATGTATGTATATATATATATATATATAGTATGTATGGGTCTATGTTCTTTGTCTTTGATATCTTTGGAGTATAGACCTCATAGTGATATTGATGGATCAAAAATATAACAATTTAACTCATTTCGTTGCTTAAATCTCTGATTATTAATATTGAACCAATAATAAAACTGGAAGATAAACGCTCACGAAAAAGATACTCTTTACTCTTAAGGGAGAGGAGTAGTGTGAAATCCAAGTTAAAGCAAGATTTCCAATATTGTATGAGAACCTTTTCTAGGGGATACTTATTTTTTGAATTATATTGTATTTATTGCATAAAGCACTGGACTATTACACAAATGCCTTTGTAAGATCTGTAGTTATATAAAAAGAATTTAATAAAACCAAATGGATGATGAATACTTGTTGTCTAGATTATAATAGAGCACCAGATGAATAATATATAGAACTCATGTTCAGAGACATACAATATCAAGATCTCTCTCTCTCCCTCCCTCCCCCTCTCTCTCTCTCTCTCTCTCTCTATATATATATATATATATGTATATATATATATGTATATGTGTGCATATATATAGCTATAGGAATAGCTATATCTATAAATGTGCCTATATCTTTAGGTATAGAAATATAAATATACATCAATAGATAGATATATAGGTAAAGATAGATAAATAGACATAGACATAGAAATAGAAATAGATATAGATATAGACATAGAGAGGGATCCTGAATTGACACCATAATTTAAAAAGGAGGAATAAAGTAGACAGGGTTGTTTTGGGGCAATTGTACTATTTTTTAAATGATTCAACTTCTCCCTAAGATAATATCTGACTGCTAGTCCTAAAATACTACAATCACCAAAGAACAAAAGTTGAAAGGGCAATAGAGAGGCATATGGTGATCATGATCAGACTGCAATACATTATGAATTATCCTTTATGCAGAAAGTGTTATAAAAATGTCCTCAGAGAAATGTATGACTGGAACAAAAAGCGAGCCACACAATAAGAATGAAGAATGGCTAATGGACTTCTGGAATACTTCATTTGTATCCTGGAAAATATCAAGAGAATATAAAGATGGCCCTCAGAAGTTTGGATGAATGTCCCCTGCTGAATTTATTGGTGGCCACAAGTAATAGCTATACAAGATGGGTATGCATTGAATAAATTGTAATTTGCATAGTAGGAGGAAAACACATTGAAAACATCATAGATCTGGTAAAATATCAAGTGCCCTGCCCCAGATAGATCCTTAATTAACATTCAGTTGTTTTGATTTCCTAAATTGTTAACATAATTTAGCTAGCCATGATTTTGAAGAGGGATGGGAATGTTTTCAAAGAGGAAAAAAATTCAATAATTCCTTAGATTCAGAATAAACCAGATCACCTCAACTGAAAAAGGAGTTTAAAGGATATATATATATGTATATATATATATATATATATATATTTAATAGAGAAAAGGTAAAGGGGAGACCACCAAATATAAAGAACAGAAAACGCTGAGTAGATGATTGTCTCTGTCTCAAGACAGAGTTCAAAAGTCAGTAAACTTGATATGGAAATTGGTCAAGTTTAAATTTTGAATCTTCAGTCAAAACTTTCAAAAAATCCCAAATAAACAAACCTCCCAGAGCATTTCTTCTGAGATTCAGGGTTAGCTTTGCTGGTGTTTACATCTATAGTCAGAGAATCATAATTTGGCTTCCTTTTCAAAGAGAGACACGGACGTCTCCAATAATGGAAATATTTCCTTTTTATTTATAGTGGAAAAGTAGAGTCTAATAATATCCTCCTTTCCTTCATCAGGTTGGGAATCTTTGGTGTAATTTTCTCTCAGCTAATCTTTTAAGGAGTCACAGCTGGTAATTTGTACTTTCTTGTGTAGGATTGTTTGTTGTCGTTGTTGTTGTTGTTGTTGTTGTTGTTGTTGTTGTTTTATTGCTTCTTCTCCCTGGAATGCTTTTCTTTTACTTTGTAATCTGCAAAAATAAACAAAAAGCCTAGAGTTTTGTGGACCTGTTCCTTTAAGAGGAAACAAAAGAAGAGAAAACTTTCAATGTTTTGGCTCCCTTTAGATTTCCATTCTTTATTCACTACATTGTTTCTTATTCATCATTTTTTAGTACCTGTGGGACAAATGCCAGATGTAGTGGTGGTACAGAAAATTATGCAAATCTCCTCATTCCTTTCCTCACTTTGGGATTTGTATTTTCCAGGGTAAGGCTGACATTTCCTGTATATTACGGTAAGCCTGCTGTCGAAGGGAGACAGTGCAGAAGGCAGGCTTCCATGGTAAATGAGCAAGAGGGCAATTATTTCCTTAATATGCCAGAATTCTACTTGATGCTGTAGATAGGCTTCCAGCATATGAGAAAATATTTCATTCACACTCCAGTATTTATGGCTTCTGCTAGAAAACTAGCTTATACTTGCTCTCATTAAATCACCCATTCTTCCTTCCAAACAGTCCTTCTGCCCAATACCTTGGGGTGAAAAAAAATGCAGCCGAAACCTTTTTGAAACACTGGTTTTTGGAGGCAAGACGAATACACTCCTCTTAGGCTACCCAGGTTGCATCAGGGCTTTACCGTATACAGTTGTTATGTTTGGAGGAAGACAATTTGACCCGGAGTATATATAAAACCTGGCAATAATGAGCCAGGCTATTACCATTTAAGTATATAGCAGTTTGGATTGTGACTTTATCCCCTTCTCTAATGAGTCCCGAATTTAAAGGTCCAGGTTACTAGTCAGATCAGTAGGGGTTTATGTACCGAGCGCACTGAGGCAAGCCTGCTAGGCAGGTTATCATTGGTCATTTATAGAACATTCTGACAGCTGAAGGAGGAATGAAAGCAATAACAGATATAACTATGAGCTCATTTATTTCCAATCAGGTCTGCTGCTGTGATACTTTATCTTCTAAAGCTTTAGTGGGAGTTGGGAAAATAGGAAGAATTATTGGTACAGTGATGTGAATTTAAATATAAATTTGGAAAATGATGGGGAAAAAAGGACTACATTTAACTAAATGTTGAAAAATACTCTAAACCCAACATCTTACGTATATAAAATGAAAAGAAGTAAGAATTTGAGAGTTAGCTGTTTTCTGAAGGTCATTTCAATTTAAAAAATAAAATTAAAGTAAAAGCTATGTCTTAGAGTATGCTTACTATAGTTTGTGATATGACATTAAATCATATTTCTTTTTGCAGTTTACTTGGTTTTAGAAAGGATGCTATGTATTTCCATGGGGCTTTGATAACACCATTTATTCAAGAATTGGATGAATAAAGCATATTTTCCAAAATAGAATATTTGGGCTATTTCTAGAGGTAGAACAGCATCAGAATCTTTTCAAAGGTCACTTTTGACCATTTGATTAAAGGTTGTTCCAGGGTTATAACCAAACTGAGCACTTGGGGATTCCTGGATTCAAGCTGGAATCTTTGGAGCACCATTTCATATTAAGTGGGAGTACAGGTCCCCCATAAATGTCAATGAAAATCTGGATGAAGCAGGACTGCAGCCACTATCTGTTTTAAACTCTGTGCACCCCAGTAAAAATGTTAGAAAGCAGAACTCCTTTGCCCTTGGCTAGCTGCAAAATGAACATATCATTAATGAAGAAACCATTTTCATGACCTTCTTCACAATTGATGGGCTGTCCAGTCAGTGTTCATACATATGACTGGAGCTGATTACTTTACTTGAAAATTATAGCTAGAATGATTTTAGATTTCTGCTGCAAGGCATCTAGACATAGCTTTAATTTGTCCATTGGTGAGACAATCTGAAAGAAGTCACTGTTTGATTATATAACATTTATTTGAAGTCATTTTTGAAACATAGGATGTTAGAATGGAAGGAAACAGAGACCTCCAAGGACAGACATCACATTTTTAAATTGAGGAGATTGAGCCTAGGTGAGTTTTCTGATGAAATATAGCTATATAAAGGAAGAATTGAAACTAAAACCCGAGTCTCCTATTTCCCAGAGCCAGTGCTCTTTTTCCCATACTTTATTTTGGTTTGTGTTGTTGTTGAATCGTTTCAGTTGTATCCAACTCTGTGACACCATTTGGAGTTTTCTTGGCCAGAGCATTGGAGCAGTTTGACAGTTCCTCTTCCAGTTCATTTTACATATAAGGAAACTGAGTCAAACATGGTTCAGTGAGTTGCCATGGGTCACATAGCTAGTCAGTATCTAAGGCCAGATTTGAACTTATGAAAATGAGTCTTCTTGATTCCAAGCCCATAGCTTTATCTATTACACCATCTAGTTGCCCATTATGGTTTGTGGGCATTCATTTTTCAAAAAATTCTGTGGGGATGATTTTTTAACAAAAGAATTTAACTCTGCCCAAAGGCTGCCTGAATCTCTTTTTTCCCTTTTCCTATTTCTAAATCAAATGCACTGTTTTACAGCGATTTTGAAGTGTGTTTCTGATAAATGCAGTAGACAGAGACCAATATCTGCATTTCCCCCAATATATTCACAGATCCCAGAAAAGAGGAATCACAAGCAATTGCTTCCTTTCCTCCAGGATGATGTCTATGAGAAGCCTCTCTAATTAAAACCCACCTTAAAACAAGTCCCCCTGCTTACCTTGAAGACATAAATCAGCAGTACTCAGTTACTGCTGCAAGGTTGTCAGGGGACCAGTCTTCCATCTCCAGTGCTTCTAATTCCCACTCATGTCAGTGAAACCAGGATCCCTGTGTGGAAAAGAGAGAAGTACAAGTGGCAAGTGGGAAACATTATCATTTATGAGGCTCCTTTCCAGGAAAGTCAGAATCCCGATTTAGTTTTCAAAACCTGAAATCATGTTAGTTTCTTTTGGAATTGGTGTTTTTGCAACGCCTTTGATAATGTTAGGTGATCTAGCTCACATGGGACTGACAATGAATAACATCTTCTAAAATGTGGCTAAAGTTTCACTCTGGGTTCTTTTCCCAGTAAATGCTTCTTCTCTGATCTTCATTATAGGGCTGAAGCCCAAAGCTGTGAAGTAGACTTGGTACTAAGTCACTGGGCAACTGCTCCTATAGTAGGCAGAAGAGATTTATACCACTTATAGAAAGAATGTGAATAAAAATACGATCCATAGGGTTTTTGGGAAGGGTTGATATATTGTTGAACTTCCATATATTTGAATTTAACCCTAGACTAAAAATAAATGTGTTGATTTAAAAGTATGATTTTAAGTGATCACAGAGGGTGTCAATGGGCATATCTAGAATTATTTCCATCCATTCAAATTTGAAAACACATACAAATTAAATAATGGCAAACTACCATTTATCCAATCCATCCGAGTTGGTAGTGGTGCAGTAGAGACAACACTTGAGATGAAAAAGAGTACTAGATACATGTTTTGTTCCTGCCATGGGCTAGCTATATGACTCATCAACCCACCCAACACCTCCACTTCACCTTCTAGAAAATGGGGAAATTAGATAAGCCATGCTTTCTCATAGAATCATGGAGATAATAAAATGTTGGGAACACTCTAAATAGGCACTATAAGAAGGTATTGCTGCTATTAGTATTGTAGCATATTATTTTGATCTATAAAAAATGGATTACTTTAAAATATCATACTTTTAAGTGTCGTGAGACCCGTTTTGAGATATATGAATAATTTCCACAAGTGCTATTAATGAGAATTTTGTATGCGTTCTGAATGGCTAACATCTGAACTTAGGTTATTGTACAAAAGTAGGCATCAGCTATTAGCAGTTGTGCTACCAACAGCTCTTGTCCATTTTGAAGGATTTAAAAAAATTTTTCTTTAAAAATAGGCCAAAAAAAATAGGCCAATAATTGATCATTATTGTGATTTCTGTTCTGGTGCATTGCAAGGGAATGGAAATTACCTAGAGTTTGAAAAATTATTGAAGTGTTTTTTGTCATTTAAAAAAAGTTCCTTTTCTTCCATCCCAGAGCCATCACTTGTAACAAACTCTATAAAGGAGGAAAAAAACAAAGTTCAGCAAAACTAACCAACCCATCAAGTAGATCTAATAGAGAACATTTTGAACTCATAGTTAACCACCTCTGCAAAGAAGGAATGGAAGTGTAGTCTCATCTCTCTTATTTGAGACCGTGTTTGGAGATTATAATCAAATAGCATTCAGTTTGAATTTTGTTCTTTCCATTTACATTGTCATAGTCATTGTGCATATTGTTTTCCTGATTTTGTTACTTCACTTTGCATAACTTAAAATTATCTTCCTATGTTTTTTCTATATTCTTCATAATCATTATATCTTATAGCATGACAATATCCTATTACTTTTATGTACTATAGTTTATATGACTATTCTTTAATCATTGAACATTTACTTGATTTCTAGTTATTTGCTACTACAAAGATTGCCATAAAAATATTCTGCATTTTAAAAATCTCTATTTCTACCTTACCTTTTTTCCTAAATCTTTGACATCCTTGGGGAACACGCTTACCAGCAGGATATTTGGTGCAGAGGTTATGGGTATTTTAATCACTTGGTTAGCATAATTCCAAATTACTTTTCAGAATGGTTGGAGAAAAGCACAGTTTCATCTGTACTGTTTATCCTTCAACAACCCCACCAACACTACTTCCATCTTTGTTATTGCCAATTTGCTGGATATGAGGAGACTCCTCAGAGTTCTTTAATTTCTGTTTCTCATTATTATTGATCTGGAGCAAACTTTCATATTATCTTAATAGTCTGCAGCTCATTTTTTGGGAGGTTATTGATAGCTATCCCTATGGAGTGCAAGCTCCAGCAGTTTCTGTTAAGCTGGAATGGCTTCCATTTTGGCCCACAGCACACTGTATGTCTGTCCTTTGAAGTCTAGAGAGGAGCATCACTATGTTGGGCAGAGCACCTCAAGAGGATCATCTGCTAAGGAGAAGGGGTGATCTGGAATCATAATCTGAGTAATTGGAAAAAACTCCTATCTATAATAGCAAGGACCTTTTGAAATACTGAAGTAAGAATTCATTTTAAATTCAGCATTTATTTATTTCTTAAAATAAAATTTATTGATTTCTTTTGCTTTTATATAACCCACATTTCCCACTATATCTTTCTTCCTCAGCCCATTTCAGAGAAGCATTCTTCATAATGAGAATTTTAAAGAAAGAAAAATGTAGTTCAGCCAAGCTGATCAACATATGTCAAAAAAGTCTTATATGCAATGTATACATCCATGATTATACTG
This sequence comes from Gracilinanus agilis, assembly GCF_016433145.1. Lineage (NCBI taxonomy): Eukaryota > Metazoa > Chordata > Mammalia > Didelphimorphia > Didelphidae > Gracilinanus > Gracilinanus agilis. Next base: position 132,596,947 of record NC_058134.1, on the reverse strand, counting down.
ACTGTTCTCTACCTCTGCAAAGTGTGAGTGGGTGGGGATGGGAAGGAATTGCCTCTTCATAGCTCTGCTTTGAGGGCAAGGTTTATCATTATAATTTCACAGGATTCATTTTTGATCATTTTGTTACACAAAGGGTTGTTCTTTCCATAAGCATCAGTCAAACACTTAGTTATAAAAGCAAAAAAGAAAAAAGAGTATCTTACCTGCAGTTATTTATATTCCACCCATTTTATTAAGGCTTTAATAAATATTATAATTTTGTTAAAGGATTAAGGGAAGCTCCATGATAGAATATAAGTATAATGATTATTCTAGACTCAAACTCTCAGAGCAAGACTGGTTCCCTTCAGGTTTCTTGGGGGGTATCTCTGAGGGACTTGGGAGTGCCTTTTTCTAATACTATTAGTTCAAGTACTCATTCCCATGCCCCCCACACACTGTTAATTACCAGTAATTAGCTTCCTAGTTCCATCTAACCAATTAGCATCAATTAGCTTGTATGCAGAGGTTTTTACTTCTAGGAAATAACAAGACAGAAATACATTTTTTTCTTAATACCTTGGGAGGGCTTACTCTCCCCTGTATCAACTTACCCTCAGGTAAGTGGATTCAGACAAAGCTGCTTATTATTTTTTAAATAAGTTTTTATTGATGTCATCTATTCTTTATATCTTCACTGTTATCCCATTATTCCTTCCTTCCCTATTCCTAGAGAGCCATCCCACATAAAAAATATTAAGTACAAAAAAAAGAAAAGAATTAGCACAACTGAATGATATGTTGAAAAAGTTGAAAATGTGCAATATTCAATGTCTGTGGACCTCCCATTTTCACAAAGGGCTGGAGTATCCTCTCACATCTCTTATCACAATATTGGGACAAATATGGCATCTTTGCTGGATTTGGGGCTTTAAAGCTTGGCTTGCTATAATATTGAAGAACATTTTCTTTTACTGACACGTAATATAAGGTTTGCAAAGTGAGATCTCAGTTTAGATTAATTCTTGATTATAGTTAGGTGTAGTTATAACCCAAATTAATGCATTTATGTGACTAATTTTAGTCTTCCAAAGATAAACAAGTAGGCAAACTATCTTATAAATGTGCAAAAATATGATACTCAAGTCTTCAAGGTTACTTAGGGTAAGAAATTTACTTCTTTCATACCCTATTGAACTTAAGAAAAGGTAATGACAGTGTTATTTTTGTGTTTGTCCTTTGGTCAAAATATGTTAAAAGCCAACAGAGTTGACTAATTTTTGTAAGAGTGTAAAAATATCAGAGCTGACTGCCCAGAAAGAAACATTGCCCTTTCCACCAGCTGAAATTTCCAATTTTGTAAGCCTTGGGGGCTTAGATAAAGGATTACAAATTAATCTATGTAAGTTATTTTCTTCTCTGTTTTTTCACTGAAGGACCATCTTTTTTGGGTTGCTTTTCACCTCACTGTTCTCAAGTTTATAGAAATGAAGGAAGTGTTAAGAGTGAATGATGAGCACAGAGTGGGCAGTGGGGCAAGGAGAATCATTTCAGCAGTACTTCAAATGATCTGAATAGATTTTAAATATCTACAGAAAATTGAATCCTCCTATATATGACAATCTTTACATTTTTGGCACCTCCTATAATTTCTTTAGTGGATAGAGCTTCTAGGGCACAGAGAGATAAAGATAGAAAACTGATTACTCCACTACCACAAAAAATTGAAAAATTGTTAAGCTAGTCCTTTGACTAAATGACCTGTATTATTCAGGTAAAAGAAGAGGTTTTGCTTAAATCTTCTAGCAGTTTCACTTTCCCCTTGGTTTTGAGAAAGGACACCTAGCTAGATAATAGCTGAATTCAATTTTAAGTTCATTCATTCATCTGTTCATTCTTTCAACGAACCATATACTGTGTGCAGTACAGTGTGCCAGGAGCTGGGAGAGATACAAAGATAAATAAGTGAGCCCTGTTCTCAAGAAATTTATAATCTAGTAGGAGAGATAAGTATGGTTGCTGATAAGTACAAAACAAATTATATTATGATAAGTGCATAAGAAGCATGCCAAGTGCCATGAGAGTTTAAATTGACATAGGGAGGATGTTCAGCTGACGTTTGGGTTCAGGGGTTTGGGGAATGGAGGGAAACTTTGTATATGTTCATAGGAATTAAACTTTGAAGGGATTTCTAAGATATTTTGTTCAACCATTTTACTTCAGAAGAAAAGATACTGAAGCCCAGAAAGTTTACATGATTTGCCTATGGTTACAGAGCTAAGTGATTAGCTTAAGTTCAAACCTAGACCAGTAGACTGTAAGGTCCAGCATTCTTTCTGTTCATGGTCTTTGAGGGATGAGTAAGGATATCAATAAGCAGATATGGGTTTCTAAGGGAAATAAAAAGGTCTTCTTGGCATGGGGAACATAAAAAATAGGGTGTTCTTTTTTAGTAGACAGTGAGTAAATCTGTTTGACTGGAATAAAGAGCATGTGAGTAATAAGCCTAGAAAGGTACGGTAGAGTCAGATTGCTCAGAGAAATCCAGGGAATTAAATATGACTTAGTAGCAGAGAGCCCCTGAAGATGTTTTGGCAGGAAAATGACATGATTTGATGAATGGGAAGATAAATATGGCATTGAGGTGTAAGTTAGATTCTATCAGCTATTTATAATCTTTGATGTGTCATGGACCCCTTCTCAGAATGATATTTTAAAAGCATAAAAAATATGCAGAATTAAAAAGGAAATCAATTATATTGAAATATACTTATCAAAATGTATTTTAAACCACCAGATTAATAAACTCTAAGTTAAGAATTTATGGATAGAGAAAGAAGAGATTAGTAATAGGAAGAATTGTAAAGAAGTCAAGACTTCTTCAGAGCTTTTTTAGCTAGTCTAAATTCATTCTGATGATTACCTGAACTTCCTCAATTGATGGTTTCTTTTTTTTCCTCTTCTACAGTTAGAAATTCAATGATAGAGCCAGAGCCAAGATGGTGGAGTAGAAAAAGTATTCTAGAGTAATTCTTGCAACATTCCCTTCCTCAAACTTTAAAATATATCAAATCAAATTTCAGTGTGGTATAACCAAAAAAAGATCTGAGTGAGACATGTTTCCATCTCTGACAACTTACAGGATTGGAGGGAGAGTTCAGTGGCATTAGAATGGAGTCTGACTGGGAACTAAGGGTAGTGGCCACACCAGCTGTGGGCCTTAGAAGCACCACAGTAACAGTATTAATGCTTTTTGTAAATGGGGATGAGACTCCTTGTCTAAAAAATATTGCAGAGAATCCCTATACAAAGACTAGTTTCAGGGCCAGGTGCCATTTAGCAACTTCATTGATCATTACCCAGTTCTATGTCACAGTTCTAGTACAGAGAAGAATGCTAACATTTGTGGACTTTTCCTGGGTAAAGAACAAAATGAGGATTAGGAAAGTACTAATCATACTTCTCTTCAGATCATGCTACCTCAGAAGCACTGAAAATTTACAGAGCCTCTGAACTAGGTATGAAAAGAGCAGAATGAAAAAAAGTCTGAAACTTGAGACAGTGACCTTCCCAATTCTCCAGGTCAACAGAGCCCAACACTGATATAAAGTTCAAAATCAAGAAAGAGACTGGAAAAAATTAACAAACAAAAAAAGAGCCTGACCAAAAAAATCTCCTGTGATGACAGGGAAGTTCAAAGAATCAAATTCAGAAAGAAAAAAAAAAAAAGAAAGAGAATGATGTGAAAAAAAAAATAAATGCTTCAAATTAAAAATGTATATTGGGCACAAACCCAGCAAGAATTTCTAGAAGAACTAAAGGAGGAATTATTTTTACATACAAAAAACATTTTAAAAATTAAATGAGCAATAAAGGAATAATGAAGCAAGAAAATTATGAAAACACAATAGCTTGGTAAAAGAGGAACAAAAGAATTGAAGAAAATAACTCCTTAAAAATCAGAATTGACTAAATAGTAAAAGAAATACAAATCTTCACTTAATAAAATAATTCTCTAAAAAGCAGAATTGGTCAAATGATAAAAAGGGTACAAAATTTCATTGAAGAAAATAATTCCTTCAAAATCAGAATTGGACAAGTCAAGCTAATGACTTCATGAGACATCACAAATAATAAAAGAAACTAAAAAAGAATGGATAAAAAGAAGATAGTGTGCAATATCTCATCAGGAAATCAGCTGACCTGGAAAATAGATGCAGAGGAGATAATTTAAGAATTATTGACTGAACTCCATGTGAACTGGAAAGGCCTCCAGGAAAACTGGAAAATGAGGGTATGCCTATCAATTGGGAAACAATTGGCTGAACAAATTGTGGTATATGCTGGTGATGGAATACTATTGTGCTCAAAGAAATAATGAACTGGAGGCATTTCATGTGAACTGGAAAGACCTCCAGGAACTGATGCAGAGCGAAAGGAGCAGAGCCAGAAGAACATTGTACACAGAGACTGATACACTGTGGTAAAAGAATGTAATGGACTTCTGTACCAGCAGCAATGCAAGGATCCAGAACAATTATGAGGGACTTATGGTAAAGATGCTATCCACATTCAGAGGAAGAACTGCAGGAGTGGAAGCACAGAAGAAAAACAACTGCTTGAACACACAGGTCGAGGTCGACATGATTGGGGATATAGACCCAAAACTACCACACCAATGCAACTATCAACAATTTGGAAATAGGTCTTGATCAATGACACATGTTAAAACCAGTGAAAATGTGCATCGGCCATGGGGGCGGGGGGTAGGTCAGGGGGTGAAGGGGAAAGTAAGAGCATGAATCATGTAACCATGTTAACTTTTCTAAAAAATAAATATTATTAAATTTAAAAAAAAGAATTATTGACTGCTTGCAAACTATGATAAAAAAGAGCCTGGACATCATTTTCTAAGAAATTATTCAGGACAACTGCCCTAATATTCTAGAAACTGATGGAAAATAGTAATTGAAAGACTTTACCTTATATCTCTGAAAGAGATCTCAAAATAAAAACTCCCAGGAATATGTTAATCTAATTCCAGAACTCCAGATCAAGGAGAAAATACTTTGTGGACAAAGTGCCAGAACTGGAGTCAAAAGGAATCATCTTCTTGAATTCAAATCTAGCCTGAGATACTTACTAGCTTTTTAACACTGGGCAAATCACAACCCTATTTGCCTCAGTTTTTTCACCTGTAAAATGAGCTGGAGAAAGAAATGGGAGATCACTCTATTATCTTTTCCATGAAAACTCTAAATGAGATCATGAAGAGTGATTGACTGAAATGGCTGAATAACAACAATAAATACTTTATCAGTCTATCTATTACAGTAATATAGAAGAGAGGAGATGAATGCTTAAATTAGATTGGTTACTGTAGAGTGGAGAGAAGAGAGCAGATATAGGGGAAGTTGTAGTGATAGAACTAACCAGACTTAATATCATAAAAATTCAGGAAAAGGGAAGAGATAATTACTTAAATTCATCAGGTGTTTATTCAGTGCTAACTTTGATGCCAGATTTTTTTTTGTTTTTTTTTTTTGTTTTTTTTTTTTAAACCCTTGTACTTCGGTGCATTGTCTCATAGGTGGAAGATTGGTAAGGGTGGGCAATGAGGGTCAAGTGACTTGCCCAGGGTCACACAGCTGGGAAGTGGCTGAGGCCGGGTTTGAACCTAGGACTTCCTGTCTCTAGGCCTGACTCTCACTCCACTGAGCTACCCAGCTGCCCGCTGCCAGATTTTTAATAAGTGTTAGGGATACAAAGACAAAAACACAGAACCATCTCCCCTCAAGGTGATTACATTCCACTGAGGTGGCCAACTTGTACTTGAATAAAAACAAAATATGTACAAAGAAAATGAAAAGTATTTCTAGAATATCAAGGAGAAAGATCACTAATAGCAAAGTAGATTGAGAAAGCTGATAAAGGTCTAAAACTGGATTTGAACTCAGATCTTTTGCAATATAAGATCAAGATTTTATTTACTGAGCCATCTAGCAGGGCTACATTGAATGTGAAGGGAACACTGCAATAAAGCAAGAAAGATAGGTTGGAATGTCATGGTAAAAAAACCAACAACACACACACACCTTTAAATACCAGACAAATGAGTTTGTATCTTATTCCATAGATAATATCCAATGATGATATCAGATCATTCTTCAACAAACCCTTTGCATTTCTAGAGACATGGATAGTTTTCAGTGTGACTGATATGTGGAAAGGATATAAGAAAAGCCATTAAATGTTATTTTTTTGGTAGATAGGGAAAAAGCTAGCAACAGATTTTATATTAGATTTGGCAATATTTCTATTCTTCCCTACAAGAAGATCAGTCTACCCTGTTTTAAAGAATTGTGTTTCTTCCAGCATAGAATTATGATCTACCTCATTAAAATGCTGCAAGTATAGCTTTTAATAAAAGTTTTATATAAATGAATAAAAATAAAAAAGCTATAATGATAAAAGAGAAAACAAAAATTTCCCAGAAATGCTATCCTAAAAGCTAAGTTCATGAAAGACTATGTATGTAAGACAGAAGACAGGTGGCATATGATCTTTTATCCTCATTGTACATTGAAATTATTTCCCCCAGGAAATTTTATTGCTTGCTAAATATTTATTATTGTTAGTTAATAATAATAATTTTCTCTCTGTTCTTTGTTTGGAGAACTCCAACGCACATATCTCATCAGTGTCTGCTAACTTGGGAAAATATTTGTGTGTCAAAAGAAAGATTGGTTCTTTTGTTCCTTTAGTGGGGGTAAGGTTAAAAAAAAAACCTTACTTATATTTTCTTTATGTACTATATGTATTGTACATTTGAAAGGAAATGCAGCTATTTCTTAGGTTGCACATAAAAATGGTGCTGCAAATTCAAACAATTTTTTTCATATGTGATTGGAATTTGTGTTTTTGTGGGGTTGGGGTGGGGGGAGCAGTTAGTAGCAATCTCCTAGTTACATGAAAAACCAAAGAAATTACAGTATTGCCCTCAAGTGGCTATCTTAGTTATTGCCTCATAAGCACAGCTTTGAAAAGAAATGAATACAAATTTTATTTGCTGAAGTCAAATCTTTGGCCTCTCACGAATTATAAATATTTAGTTTGTAATCTAAGTTATCCATCCACTCAGTACTACACACGGGACATTGTATGATGGTAATTCGTCATTGTAGCAGAAATTGCCTTTTCCATAAAATTTTCATGTGAAAATTTGTCAATTTCTGAAGTTATTTTTTTCTTAAGGAAATGTTATTATTGATATATTCTGTCCCTTTACTGAAGAAACGGACATCAGTCTTTTCCTTAACTCTGCTCTCAAGCCCAGCTCATTGTCTCCCTGAATCTCTTCATCATGCACTCCAACACCCAATTTCATTCTGACAACAGAATCTGGTATTAACTGGTCTTCCTGGAGCTGAAAAAAGCAAAGCTTGATTTCTTCTGAAGTGTATGAGTGACCCAGTGCTGTGCTCGAAAACTGCAAGTCAGGCAGTTATTTCTCTAACAGATGCCTCAATAGTTCTTTTGGCCTAAAGAAGACATCAGGGTGGTTCCAAAAAATAGATTTTTCACAGGGTCTTGCAGAGAAGACTTTCTCTCCTGTCTATAAAAACTGCAATATACAGTATCTCATTTTAAGAAAAATGGTATACAAAATTCTGAGCTTACAAAACATAGAAAAGAAGCAATATTTTTGCTTTTTGATAAAAAATATTATTTAATTTGTAAAATAATTGCCTACAAGGTCCATGCAAATACCATATGATTTTTTAAATGGACATGTACATATATTTCAGAAATCTCTGTATTGTACACATTATGACATGGCTATACCTTAATTTAGAGAACTAATTGAGTGACTTGTGACATCATCTATATAGGAAATCCCCCGAGTGAGAAAACTTAACCAGTGCAAATCAGCAAACTCTTTGCATGTGGTCAAAGATTGTTGCTTTGGAGGGTTGAGACATTAAATTAATCCCTTAGGACCATCCAGCTGGTATGAAGCCTGTTATTTCTGACTCAATACACTACAATACTCCATTCAAAAAATGTGAGACAGATGTTTCTACTACAGTGGATATCAGCCCTCCTTCATTACTCCATATCTCTATTCAAACAGCATTTAAATTTTATATATGTATATATGTGTATGTATATATATGTATACATAACACATATAGAGTCTTGTTGCTGTCTAAGACCAATTAATGGTGCTTTAATAACCTCATCAAAATTATGTCAATCTTTTGGGGAAAAAGTGAAAGGAGAAAGAGTAAATTACTTATGGTGAAGAAACATGGCAGAATGAAGGCTGGGTTCACCATCCATCATAAAAACTTGTTATTGGTGTGACCCTGGGCAAATGGAATAACTTTGTTGAGCGTCAGTTTCCACATCTCTAAAATCAGGGTATTAGTTCAGCATTTACCAGCGCCTAGAACATAGTAAGTGTCTAATGATTGCTTGTTGACTGATCTCACAAGAATATATGCTGTTATACATACATATATATAATATTATTATCATATGTATAATAATATTATATATAATAATATGTTAGTATATATATGTCACAACACAAGTTTCTGTGATGATCTAAAGAGCTCCCCCAAAGAGCTATATAAATATGATATATGTAATATTATATATATATATATGATTTTTGTGTATACACGTGCCTGTAGACAGGGAAAGTGTCTCTGCCTGTCTCCCCATTATCCTCCCCTAACCCCTAAATTAATGGCTGTTTAAGATCTTTCATTCATCTCTGGTGTCCAAACCCTTCTCAGTGTTTATCTCAGATGTTTAACTCCTGAATGTACTTCTCCTCAGTGTCAAAAATACCATTCTAAAGAGATGTTCCAGATTTGAACAGACATCTAAGAAGCGTGCTTGAATATACAGCTCTTCTACATGTAGAATATATATATATATATATATATATATATATATTCGATTCACAGAGGATGTAATCATTTTTTTCCACCCAGAAGTCAGAGAAAAGAAACGCTTTGATAAGGAAGTATATTTCACTTTCATGCTTCCACGGAGTTATTGTTAAATGTGAAAAGAAAACTGATTGAAAAATAATGAATAGTGGCAAAGTTATAAGCAAATATCATATTGAATCTCAAATGTAAAGAGAATGAGGATTGATTAATTGGGATTTTTGTTATCCTAGGAAGTTTATAGAATGAGACACTGGGCAAAAAAAAATATCCTGCAACCATAATTAGTGGTGATCTTCCTTCTTTACTAATAACTTAATGGTACCTTTTCTATAGAGATATTTTTACAAGAATTGTACATTAATGCCTCGATTAATAAATTTTCTGGGAGGAAAACTCTCTTTTATAAAGTCTTTCACGTACTGTTTTTCTCTGCCATCAAGGCACAGGAGTTGGCTCTATGGTTGCCCCTTTTGGTTTCCCCCCTCTACATTTATTCCTTCCCCTAGCCTGGGTTCTTTGCTATGTAGCTTTCTGTGGAATGAAATACACTTTTCTCTTTCTCTCCTAGAAGTGGAAGTAGAACAAATCTTAATCCTTTAGGGTTATTCTTAGAACCCTGCAGTTAGGAACCAACCAACCAAATGCCAATAAAGATTGGGACAGTGAGCCCCCCAAAGTTGCCGCATGTATATTATATTCCTGGCATAGGAAGGAAGGAAGGAAGGAAGGAAGGAAGGAAGGAAGGAAGGAAGGAAGGAAGGAAGGAAGGAAAACAATGATTTACTCTGATCTTGTTAAAGTTAAAAAAAAATTTAAGTCTCACTCTTGTCTTCTGTGTTGATATGAAGAGAATTAAACCTAAACCTTGATCCTTTTAATCTATCTCTTATTCCATGATTAAGCCCCCTCTTTTTAGGTCTTGTTTCAGATTCAACTGAACCTAGGTTTATCTAGGTTGAATGCTAGTCCACGTTCTAACATCCCAGCCCCAGGTAGATTCTGACTGACAAGGTTGCTGGACTTTGTTTTTTATCTCTTCTAGATTTTGTCCTCCAATTTTATCTCCAGTTTTGGGGATCTTGAATTGAGCAAGGCATTTATTTCTCTTCCCAACTTCTCGCTCATTTCAAAGATTCCTTCCTCAAGGAATGGCCAATCACCTTCTTAACCCTTCATGAACATAATATTGACTCTAAGATGTCTTGCAGCCTCACTTTTGCCTCTAGATCAGGAGTCAGCAACGTATCTTTTGAGGCTCTTTTGAGGGCCAGATATGGCTCTTTCTGAAGGAGCCATAAAGTCAATTTTTTTCAGGCGCTGTTACAGGAGCACGCACTGTGAGCACTGTTACAGGAGCGCGCACTGTGAGCACTGTGTGGCTCTCACGAAATTACATTCTTAAAAATGTGGCATTTATGGTTCTCACGGCCAAAAAGGTTGCCGACCCCTGGGCTAGATGGTAGGACATTTTCCTATCTGGTATCCAAAGATGACTTTGCTGGGTTTCAGGTTGTATTGTACTGAACATGCCATCACTTTGCTAGTATTTTAGCACTCTAGCTCATTTTTCTTTTCTGTCCTCAATTTATTTAAAAGAATATTTGCTAGCTGTTTCCTGAAGCCATTTCTTTTTGTTTGATGTGAGTTGGTTTCTTCAACTCTCAGACTACATCCAGGAGTAGCTATTGCTAAATGACATATATGGTACCAGTCATATACTTTTTGTTGTTGTTTGTTTTTCAGTCATTTTTGATTCCATGACTCAATTTGGGGTTTTCTTAGCACAATTCTGAAATAGTTTGTTATTTCCTTCTCCAGATAATTTTACAGATGAGGAAACAGGTAAACAGACTGAAGTGTCTTAGGGTAACACAGCAAGGAAGTATCAGAGACCAGATTTAAACTTGAAAAGATGAATCTTGCTGACTCTGGACCCAGCACTCTATCACATGGTGGCACTTGACTGTCTCTATGCTCTTTAGAAAATTGCTATAATTCTTTTTTAAATTTGACTCCCTTAATTTTAGTGAGACAATCCAAGGAACTATATTGATTTTTTAAATGTAAAACATGTCCTCCTCATGGGGAGAACTTTCCTATTTGCAGACTGTCTTTAGCTCTTTGCTCATTGGCAGAGATAAGGTGATTAATAGATCTGATCTTATTCAATTAACGTAACTTTGGATAACTTCTCTCAAGATATGCTCTATCCAGAAGAAATTCTTTTACTTCCTATTGTTTTTTAATACCCCAAAATACTAGAAACATATAACACTAAAAAAAAAAAAAAAAGAAGAATCCTATGATCAAGATGACTTTTCTCATTCTCTTCCTTCTTAACTTCTTTGCAACATTCAGAACTCAGAACTGTTGGCCATACTATCTCTTCCTATATTATCTCTTTTTTTAATTTTTCTGACACTCTTCTCTCTTATTTCTCTTCTTACTTGCCTAGATACATCCTTCCTTTTCTCTGTCTCCTCTGCTGGATCATCAGCATCACCTGCTGGGTGGATTTATCTCAGGCCTCTGTCTTAGACCATTTTTTCTTCCTACACTTCCTCTCATGATATTGCCTCTATGTACATGATTACAAGATCTTCAAGCACAGCCTTCTTTTTCCTGAGCCCAAATATCACCTTACCAACTGCCTTCTGCCTTGATGTTCTATGGCCATCTCACAATGAACATGTCTGAAATTGAACTCATTTTCTTCTCCCTAAATTTAACTTTCCTAAATCTCCAATATTGGCAAGACTACAATCACTTGGATCCTCAACATCATAGCTACTTTGGACTCTACTCTCACTCATCTCATATTTATCCAATCTCTAGCCAATAATTCTTGTCAATTCTAATACCACAATATCTCTCAAATATGACCCTTCACAAGACCATCCCCCTAATTCAAGCCCTTATTACCCCTCACCTAGACTATTACAGAAGATTCTTACTTGGTCTCTCTGGCTCTACTCTCTTTTTTTATCTAATCATTCTTCTGGTCACCATATTGATATTCCTAAAACCCAGACTTAACCATGACAATTTTCCACTTATCCATATACATGCTGTTTTCTCTAAGTAGAATGTAACTCTTGAGGACATGGCCTGCCTCACCTTTTCCTTTGTAGGTCCAACACTCAGCATAGCATTTAATTCTTTATTTTTATTTTGTCTGCACCTGTGATTTTGTTGGTATACAGAGTTCCTGGTGAAGAAGCTCTCTCTACCTGTATAGATAGAAAACAACTGTTGGGCGATTGCCAATTTATACTCAAAAAATAGCCTAAGGGTATGATGGGATTAAGTAACTTGTCCAGTGTCATGAAGTAAATATATGTCATATACAGGATTTGAACCTATCATCCTGACTTTTGGCTTACCTCTCTGTATTGTGGGTTTTGAAGCGTTGTGGCTGGGGGAACTACATCCTCCAGTGTGCCCCAGGGGTCCTCCCCCCTACTTCTTGGTGTGGGATTGGTCTTAAATGGACCAATCCTGTGCAGGGGAGGGACCACACCCCCTACCCTAGCATGGGATTGGTCTTGAATTGGACCAATCCCATGCTAGGGAGGGGCCAACCCCCTCCTCCACTTCCAGGTGGGTGATTGGTCTATATGAGAGCCAATCCCACACCTACGAAGGGACTTTGAATCAAACCTGATAGTTAATTTCAGCCGATGGAACTCGGGTTGCCTTTTCTTTAATAAAGTTTAAGAAAAGGATCAAAGGATAGAATTTTTTATTTTAGCATCCTCAGTATCTTCTACTCTATCCTACTACTCATAGTAAGTGCTTAAAAATAGACAATAGAATAGAATTAAAGAAAGGAAGATAATTTTTTCGAAAGAGTATTGGAAGTCCTGCTAGAGTTGTACTGCAGTGGTTCCATTGGGGATGGTTGCTGTACAATGTAAGCTTTTGGGCAAGCCAAACCTCAAATATGGCTGTTAGGATAATCGATATAGAGTCACAGAGGATTTGGACAGTGGCTGCCCAGGTCAGGATCATCTCCCACATGACCCAAGATAGTTGGAGAGTGTATTGTTGAATTTCCTTCTCTTCCACGGCAGAAGTATCTTTGTTCATAAGTTCAACTGATGTATGAAAAAGGAACTAGATGAATTCAAGTCTGGGATGGTTCTTCATTTTAAAACAATCCCTTTTACAGCATGTTTTCTTTATGAAACAATATTTGCTGAAAAGCTAAAGGTTATATGGCATTAGATCATGAACCATGATGGGAAGGAGCCAGTCCTTATGGAGTATCCAAGTAGGTGAAAATGTGGCCCAAACTAGACATCATTAATGACCAGATTGTTTCATTGAAGTGATGAATATAAAAAGAAGTATTGTGGAGAAATTATAAAATACAAAGTCAGATTTTGGATTGCTTCTCAGCTCTTCTTACTATTGTACTTGTATTTCCTTGGGCAAATAATTCCCTTCTCTGGGCCTCAATTTTTTCAACTGCAAAATGGTAGGAGTTTCAGTACTACACAAAGGGGAGAGAATAATCATTTATATAACATCTACCATGTGCAAGTGACTGTGCTGAGTACTTTTTTCTTCTTTACAAATAATTATCTCATTTCATCTTCACAATGAGCCTTTGAGGTAGTTACCACTATTATCCCCATTTCACAGATGAGGAAACTGAGACAAAGAGAAACTAAGTGACTTGCCAATGGTCACAAAGATAGTAAGTGTGTTTGATGATGAATTTGAACTCAGGTCTTCCTGAGTCCCTGTCCAGTCCCACTATTTACTACACTACCAGCTGCCTTTGTGAATACTGAGTGCCCTTCCAACTAATCTATTGGGGAAAGGAAGAGAATCTAAGACTTGCTTATGGCTATAGTGAGTTGGGGTGGGAAGAACTTTGAGAGAATAAAAAAGGAGGCATAGAAATTTCTTAATGAGAACAAAACAAACAAAGCAGGAGTCAGAAATAAATGTGAGTGATCACTTGAAAGAAGATGAGATGAGATGGTCAACTAAATTTAATTCAGAAGAGAAGATGAAGAGAATAATGTTACAGAGGAAACTGCACATTCTGTCAGATGAAGGTAATTCAATATCTTAGAGAGAGCTATTTCTAGTCAGTGGTTTGGATAGAAATCAGAAGACTTGGAATTAGAAGAGAGAAATGAAAGGCAGAATTACATTCTAGATGTTCACTTTGAAGAGGACAGAAGGTTCTTAGATTACTTTTTACATAAAATAGGTGATTTCTTTTAGAAAGAGAAAGCTAGGCAGCATCACATGCAGAGTTAGAGTAAAGGAACCAGGATAAGAATAGACTCATGAAAAGGAAGAAGAAATAAATGGAGATTGGAGAGAGAATTAGAAAGGGATGTGAATCAGAATAGGAGGAGATCCATAACTGGCTTTCACAATGCAGTGAAAGGAATAATGTACTGGAGAGTTGTCATGTCAAAACTTATATCTGATGGGTGGTTTTTTCCCCCTAGAGTTGAATTTTTCATGCTTTGTATTTCCTTTCCCTCAAACAATACGTGAAATCAGTTATCTGCAAAATCCCTATAGCAGAAAGTTGATATATTTAATTTATATGCTTTTCTGGGAACAGGTTATTTAAATTTAGCCTTAGGGTCAGCAAACAATTCAAAGTTATATCCATTAAAATTTTGTCAGCAATCATCATATGTGGAGACATTGAATTTAGGTATGAAATATCAATTTCATTATAATATTGTTTAGATTAATAATTTAAAAATGTATATCACAAGTAAACATGCATTATCTTAAGCTATAACATCCCATATAATGAATAATGTTTTGATTTAGCTTCCATAAAGTACTATGTAAAAGATACGAGAAAAAATTTCAGCCCATGGTAATAAAAATGCAGAGAAATTGTTAGACTTCATTACCATAAGAACCATGTATAAGTAAATGATAAATTATTTGACTATTTATTCATGATGCAACAAAACTCATTAGGTTTTTTCGAGTACATTTTTTCTTCTATTTTAGTATTTGATGTAACAATAAGTCCCCTTTAACTAATTTAAGAACATTTTCTCCTTTAGTACTTTCATGTTGATTTGGGACTTTAGCCATATATAAATTGGCTAGTCTTCCCTAAATGTATCCATATTTTCAAAAGCTTTGCATTGACCTGATGAAGAATGATTTCCACTCAAATATATTTTCTCTGCATGGCACTTAATAAAGGGGATTAATGGTGGGAAATTTCCAAGAAGAGCTGTCAGAATTTAGTTTACTAGTGATTGTTACAGAAGGTCCATACTTAGCTATAATGGAAATAATATGTCTTGGAGTAAGAATGCTATCTATAAAGGGAAAATAAGTTGGCATATACATAGAAGACCAATGATAAAATCTTTACAACACTGGCTTTTATTCTTTCCGTTTGAATCTCTGAGCTCCTTAATATTCCTCTGATCAGTTCCAGAATGGATAATAAAGACTATATATCCATTTATGGAAAAGACTAAGGATGATAAGCTGGAGGTCCTGCCATCCCAAGCAAATAATTGAACTTTTATACCACTCTCAGCTCTATGAGTATTATATTGTACTTCTGATCAATTCATTAAGATGCATATGTGAGAATTTTGTATTTTGAATTATGAGACTGATTGAACCATAACAAATGTGTGTTCTGAATTCTGAAAGTTTAATAAATGGTTCAAAAGCTTAGATTTCTTTAGGGAAGTACATGTGAATGAAATGATTCATGCCACTGAAATGCAAAGTATATTTAAATAAATGTAGTTTTTGATCTAATGCCAGGAATGGGAAAAAGCATTCTAATTTGGGTTTGGCCAATTAATTCAGTGGCTTACCCTAAAGGAAGTCAATTATCAGTGAGCTAAAACAAATGGTGAGAATACTTATATTCTTAGATCATTTGGCTTAACAAGAAACTCATTCTTAATCCATATAATTTGACTTAGATAGCAAAGAAATTTTCTCAAATTTTCTAATAAGTAATTAGTCTACATCAGTACTCAGGTTTGTTGGATTGATCTTTTAGAAGAGTGAGCTGAAAGGGCATTCATTTGGGAATACCAAGAGTTTTGTCCCCCTCTCTGTCATACTCTAGTGCTGATTAATTCAGCCCCTACATTCCTGAATATAGCACTATCTCATGTGCAATAGCAAATTCTGCCCACTGATCATGGTAAGGCAGCAAGGTGCAGTAGGAAGCATACTAGATTTCAAATCAGAAGATTTAGGTTCTAGACCTGGTTTTGCCACTTACCAGTGATCTGAGTGCATCACTTCATCTTTTTGATTCCCAGTTTCTTCATTTGTAATATGAGGACCATAACACTGGCTATAGCTCTTTCACAGGGTTGCTTTAAACATCCAATGAGTTAATGTATATGCAAATGCTCTATAATCTATAAAAAAAAAACTAGAGAAATGCTAGTTATTATTTTTGTTGACTGAATGGAAAACTACACCCATATGTGTAATTGTTAAATTGAGCAGTTTTCCCCCATTTCTCAATTAACCTTTCTATCTAGAATTTTCCTCTTTTTCTCTGTTAAATAGCATTTCTTACCATATATGGGAAGCTTGTTAACTCTTATTTTCCCCTTTAGTGCCAGGAGCAGACTCAGACAGGCAGGTCCTATGGCAAATCTACTTTGGAGGTCTTCCAAGGTATGGACCATGCCTTTACCCACAAGCCCATGGCTACAGCCCTCTCCTAATTGAGCGCACCACTCAACAACAACTCCAGTTTTGTATGTGCAAACATTTCCACTCATGTTTACATTCCCACAGGAACGTGCATTTTCAGTGCCTCCTTCCCCACCCTCCCATCCTTTTGACCCCCTTTCCTCAACCTGCAAATCTTGAAACAATCTCAAGTAGGCATTTATTCAGAATATTACCTTTGTCAAATTCCAGGAACTTAAAATGAATCTAGTCTTCACATTTGAAGTCAGACAGGTTTCAGAGAAAGCAATTGTTAATATACCATGAACTAGTATTGGACAGTATAAAAATCTTGTGCTATTTTCTCATTCAAAAAATTTCATGATACCATGGCTACATCTATATGGAACTATGAGAGCAACCATTGTTGTGGCACTCTCTAATCCATTCAAATAAGACAGTTAAGCCAGAAATCACATTTGATCCTTTCTGTGGAATTATCTGACAATTTGACTGAATAAAAGAATCATCTGATTGCATGGGATCTTTGGAGCCACTGTAGACGATGCTCAGAAATAGTCCTTATTAAACAGACTTTGTGTAGCTATAACATAGGCATCACTATGGGCCCTCCGTATTTATCTTAACATGTCATGCATGTTTCTCAAACATAAAATTGGTCATAATTTTGCCTTATAAATCACATTTTTAAAGAGAGCTTCGAATTTATGTTTATAACTTATGATGATAGCATTTATAAGGGACTTTACAAGACTTCCGTATTTATAAGATTTGCCAAATCCTTTATAAAGAGGAACTTTATATGATCTCCCTCTCATCCCTCATCTTTGAAGATGAAGCTGTTGCAAGTAGATTCCGGAGACAGTCTGGTCACTGAATCTAATTTAAGAAATAACTAAGCAGTAAAACATTAACTATGGTAATAAGGAAATATTTTGACTTTCCCAGCATTATAAAGTTTTGTAGGTGGTTAAGCCACATCTGATTTTGAAAATCATTTTATGAATGATTCTACTGTAACCATCATTTTTGAACCTTCAGTCAAATGAAAACTAGTTAATTCATGGGAATACAGTTGCTGGATTAAATGTATCTGTAACAGCTTTTGCAAACTCATTTCTAGTGTCAATATTATTCTTTATTCTCTATAGATAAAATTTTTTATCTCTTGCGGAGTGAAATCTAAGCAAATTTTAGTGGCTTTTGGTAAGTTTCCAATCTGTTCAACTTTACACATAATTCAGAATTGTGAAGGTCTCAATCAGTAGTCTTTTGCCACAGTTGCACTTCAAATCAGAAACTTGATTTTAAGAAGTTTCTTTGATAAGATTATTTCCTTTCTTCTGAAATTTCTTATTCTGCCTTTACTTGGTAAAAGTTTTCTATTAAATTAGAACTCCCCTTTTCAAAAATCAATGTCAGTAACTCTGCCCTTTTTTCAAGTATCTTCTAGTTATTAGAAATCCTTTTGTCTGCCATTTTTTTAAAACTGAAAGCAAAAGAGAAAAACACATTGGTATAAGGAAGAAAATTGTGTTCTACAATAACAGTTTGGACCATTTTCTCTGTGATACTAGAATATCATAGGTCAAGGGAGGCCTTGGGTTTCAAAAGATTTCCCTATTTGAATCTATCTTATAAAAGTTTCCTACATTTTTCTTTTACTCTATGCTCACTTTTCTTTGTCTTCTTCTTTACAATGGATGTTTATATATACATATATACATACATATGTAAATATGTGTGTATATATATTTATATACATATAAGCACACATGTGTGTTTGGGGAAGTGGCTTAGTTTATAGTGAGCTAGCTAGCATCTGAATCAAGTAGATTCAAGTCCCATCTCTGACATATACTGGCTATGTGACCCTCAGTAAATTTCTTAATCTCTCAGTGCCCTGGGAATTCTCTAAGATGATATGTTAGATATGACCTTCCCATCTGGAAGGAGTTTGTACACCTGAGATTCTCTCCACAGATGAAATCACAGGTTTAGTCTGGGTCAAAAGCATATAACCATATGTGTATATGATTTATTGTTTAATTTACATTACTATTTATTTTATATTAATTGTTATTTAATTTAAGATATATTTAATTTAGGTTGTCTGACAATATAGATGCTGTAACAGCTCGAGCTCTTTCCAGGTTATTCCCTTAAATATATGGGGATAAACAAATGGTGACAGTTTGATAATCTGATTTTATGGCCATTATCTTTCATGTGCATTTTCTGTGACTTATAGGACTGAATTCATTTTGCACTCACTTTGTGTTGCAATTTTCCATTGAAGATGGATGGCAAACAATTTGTAAAAAATGTCACATTAAAATGTTTTAAGATCTACTTTATTTATTTCTGCCTTGCTTCTAAAACACCTATCTCCTTAAGAACTTCTAGTTTTCTATTAATAAATGAAAAAAATCACCAATTACTAGATGTCATGGTATAAAGCATATAGGAGTCCTGGTTGGTTTTTAAATCTTCTTTTGCTTTTGAGTCATAGATTTGGAACTAAAAATGGACTTTGGAGATTATCCAATACAACCTTTACATTTTACAAATAAGGAAACTGAGACCCTGAGGGATTACATTATTTTCTCACAAATACATTGGTAGAATCATAGTAGAGATAGGATTTGGACACAAATCCTTTGATGCTATACCCAATACTCCACACTAAGCTACCTCTACTCCACACTAAGCTACCTCTGCAGGAAATCAGTTTTTTTCTGAGCTCTCCTTTCATTATTTGTCCTTGAATTCAGAACATTCTTAAATGAAGAGGAAGGTCTAGGCTATGATTTCATAAGTTTATAGGATACTGGTGACCTACTAGACTAATTTTTTTTATTGTAATGAACCAAATAAAACAGAGCAGTGTCTCAATGATTGGGGTGTTTGTTTTATTAAACAGACAAAATAAGCAATGTCAGAGTCTTAGCTACAGAGAGCTGGTAGGGACCTTAGAGATTTTTCAGTCCAATTTTCCTTTGTTTATAGATGAGGAAACTAGCAACCAGAAATATGTAATGATTTGTCCAACATTACATAGCTTGTTGCTGGAAGAGACAATTTTCAAATTCAGATTTCCTCGAACCCAAGTCAAATCAACAAGTGTTTATCAAAAACTTACTATATGCTATGAACTGTGCTGGGCACTGGTGTTACAAAGAAAAACTAACAGTCCTTGATCTCAAGGAGCTCATAGTCAAATGGATTCCAGTATCTTAGTGCCCAGATTTTGTCTTCCCATTGTACCATACTACACGAAGGTCACTGACTTCTGAATAGCTGAGATTTTAATCAGGTTATTTTTCCACCAGACATGGAAAAAGATGCTAATGTCTTTGAGTCCTTAAATCTAGGCTTTTAATTTCTGGGTAGGTAGAAGTGCCTAAACATACACAGAGGCCAAACAGGCTGATTTAACCTCACCATCTGTTGCCTTCACTCTTATTCAGGTGTTACTGAAAGAAAGTAGAGGAAACCACACTATAAATTTATGTTCCATAACCTCAACTGCTTCAAGGGAATCCTTGAACACCTCCCTAATTATTCATTTTCTCACTCACTACAGAGGCTCTTCTAACCTTTTCATTCTTCTTTAAATTTTCTATGAATCTCCTTCCCCTTCCCCTCTCATCTGTGAACATTGACTAATAATTTTATTGAAAAAAAATTGGGACTATTCACTAAGAGCCCCTTCTCCTCCTTTCCCTTCTCCTCCTCCTCCTCTTTCTTATCTTATATCACCCAGCTAACTTCCATCATGATCTCCTCTTTCAAAGTTATTTCACATGAAGAAGTGACTCTTTTCCTTGCCAGGGCCAATCCCTTTAGCTGCACAAGTGATCTCATTCCATCCTGTGTTCCCTGTCTTTCTCTTTTTTTTTAATCTTTCCTTGCCTATTTTATGCCTTCCCTATTGCCCATAAATATGACCATCTCTCCCCTAACCTGAAAAATAACTCACTTAATCCTTCTATCTCTGTTAGCCTTTATCCCAAATCTTTCTTCCATTTTATGGCTAAACTCCTTGAGGATAAATACATTAGGTTTTTCCACTTCCTTTCCTCTCACTTTATTCTTAATTTTCTCTAGTCTGGCTTCTAACCTCATCATTCAACGTGAACTTCTCTTTCCAAAGTTAGTAGCAGGGGCAGCTAGAGTGACTCAATGGATTGAAAAGAGATCCCGGGTTTAAATCTGGTCTCAGACACTTCCTCGCTGCGTAGCTCCCATTGCCTAGTCCTTACCATTCTTCAACCTTGGAACCGATACACAGCTTTTATTCTAAGATGGAAGATTTATTCTAAGGGCTTAATTTTTTTAAGCCCAAAGTTACTAGCAAACTCCTAATTGCCAAATCTAACGACTTTTTCTTAATTTTCATCTTTCTTGACATCTCTGCTGCCTGTGGCACTGTTGAGCACTCTCTTTTCCTTGATAGCATCGTGTTTTTTTTTCCTTTCTATATTTCTGTGACATCGTTCTCTCTTCTTCTTGTCCTCCAGCCTATCTTCCCAGTCATTCTCAGTGGTGTCCTAGGCCTGTATTATCCTTGGCTCCTCACTCTCTCTTACCCTTCTTCCCAGCCCTCTTATCCAATTTATTGCTAAGGCCTGTCAATTTTACCTTTATGTTATCTGTCATATGTACCTACTTTTTCCCTTCGATACTGTCACCATCACTATCTTTGTGCAGGAAGTTATCACCTCATCTAGACAACTGAAAAAAGCTAGGGCTGGCCACAAGCCTCTCCCCACTCCAGTCTAGTCTCCTTTCAGCTGTCAAAGTAATTTTCCTAAACTGCAAGTCTAACCATATCACCCTTCCTTCCCCTCCTCAATAAACTCTAGTGACTCCCTATCCCCTCTAGGATCAAATAGAAAATCTTTTTGGGGGGACATTTGAAGCCCTTCAAAACTTGCCCCCAACTTCCTCCTTACCTCCTGCCTTTCTAGTCTTCTTATATCTTATACTTATATACATAATCTGTAATTCAGTGACACTGGCTTCCCTGCTGTCCCCACATCAGACCCTTCATCTTCTGACTCTGATTATTTTCACAGACCGTCCTCCCACCTCCAATGCCTGGAATTCTCTCTTTCCTTATCACTGACTTCTTCTAAGCCTCTGATAAAAACCCTGCCTTCTATAGGAAGCCTTTCCTGATCCTCTTAATTCTAGTACATTCCCTCTGTTGATCCCCCACCCCATTTATCCAGTATATAGTTTGTTTGTCCATAGTTATTTCCAAGATCTCTTACATTAGACTATGATCTCCTTAAAAGCAAAGACTATCATTTGCCTTTCTATCTCCAGTGTTTGGCACAGTGTCTGATATATAGAGGTTGCTTAATAAATAGTTAGTGAATAATTTTAAGTGCTGTGGTAGGTCATTTCCTCAATAGAACTTCCCTGAACAAAATCATTATTCTCCATTATACTCCACCTCAGATCTTTTCTTTTCTTTTTTGTAAACCCTTATCTTCCGTCTTGGAGTCAATACAGTATATATTGGCTCCAAGGCAGAAGAGCGGTAAGGGTAGGCAATGGGGTCAAGTGACTTACCCAGGGTCACACAGCTGGGAAGTGTCTCAGGCCAGATTTGAACCTAGGACCTCCAGTCTCTAGGCCTGGTTCTCAATTCACTGAGCTACCCAGCTGCCCCTGCTTCAGATCTTTTCAAGAGTTATGCTCATCCTGACTTTCCTTCTCACGCCTGCAGTCTTGGCATCCAACTTAGTAGCCCTCTCTAGTCTTCAAAACTGACTTCTAAATTTCCTATGAAGAGCCTGAATCCTGAACTCCAAATTCCTTGCCATGTGCTTTAAATGATAGCCTGCTTCTTTTCTGTTCTCTCTCAAGTTTTCCTAGCTCAGAAAGCTTTGCCTTTAAAGTTCTCTTTTGCCATTAATTAGTAGACACAAATATGGGAGTCCTAGAAATGTCCAACAGCTGGACAAACCTGGATGTGCCTAAAAGTTTGTGTCAGGTGGTCTGGGTAGACTAGCTCTTCTCTGTTGCTGCTTAATTCTCTAAGAAGAGAAAGATCAATGGTAGCACATGCTACACATCCTTTTAGGGAAAGTCCATAGACACAAGTATCAATCAAAAAATTAGCATTTATTAAGTACCTTCTATGTGTCAAATAGCATATAGAAACTAAATGATGAGCTAATCTAAAATTAAAAAAACATCTTCTTTTTGAATTTTACTTCTTGAGGACCATTTTCCTCTTCCTTTTTATACCTTCTCATTAAACATTGGCAACTGCTGACTCACTTTCCCTTGTTTCCTGATTCTGGTCCTGGCTTCTTATGCCAATTCTTCCTTAAGGAGTTCTTGAATTGATGTGGAGATGGGGAGAAAAGCATTCCCATTCTCTGAGTAGCTTTAGTTACATCCTTTTTTTGAAGTTGTAAATTCTCTAGAGCAGTGGTTCCCAAACTTTTTTGGCCTACCGCCCCCTTTCCAGGAAAAAATATTACTTAGCCCCCTGGAAATTATTATTTTTAAAATTTTAGTAGCAATTAATAGGAAAGATAAATGCACCTGTGGTCATCACTACCTCCCTGGATCTCTTCAGCACCCACCAGGAGGCAGTGGTGCCCACTTTGGGAATCACTGCTCTAGTGCATGTCTTCCTATTCATTCTCATCCTCTTTTCCTATCCCTTTCTTCTATTTTTCAAAGTTCATTATGTCCTAATTTCAAAATCTTCTACCTTAATTAAAATCACCATGTACCATGAAAAAATGAATATTTCCTGGAATTTATTAATTTTTTAATATTTCCCCATCTGTAATTTCATAGCAGGGATTTATGTTTCACCAACACTTTACTGTGTTGACACTTATAATTAAGACATATGGCCCTAAAGCTCAGAAATAAACTATCCGCTATATGCAATCAGCTTCAAAGTCCTCTTAATTCCATCCCCACAAATTCTCTTACATCTGTCCTCTCTTTTCCACTTGTGCTGCTGTCATTACAGTTTAGGCTCTCATTACTACTCCTCTATACCTTTGTAATAGTGTCCTAGCTGATTTCTCTTCTACTATTCTTTTTGCTGTCAAATCTATGTCTGTTATAGCCGTCAAAATAATAGTGCACAGGACTCACCACATTACTCCTCTGTTTCAAAGCTTTTGGTGTCTCCTTATCACACATCGGATAAAAATATTCTCCTTCCTTTGGCAATTAAGGCCCTCAACAATACATCTCCAAAATTGCTTTTCCAATCTTTTTCACAGTATATCCTTGTACATATTCTACATTCCACTCAAACCAGATTGCTATTACCTAAATTTGTTTTACCTTTTCCTACTTCTATATAGCCTCAGAATTTCTAAGTTGCAAGGGGCTTCAGAGGTCAACTGGTCCTACCCATATCTGAATAAGAGTCTTTTCTAATGTATCCATGGTAAATGATCACTGTTTTCTACTTGAATGCCTTCAAGAATATGTAATCCACTACCACATTATTCAAAAGGAACATACTACATGAGGTATCACTTGAGATTAAGAAAAAACATTTATATACGGAATCCAAGAGATAGAGTAGGGAATGGAAGGTCTTAAGATTGAAATGACAAAGAAACAGAGAAACATTTTCAATGAGAAATAAAAGGGGAGTTGATTAAATAGATTGGTGTGGGTATACAGGTGACCCATTGACATAGATTTAATGGGCATGTATAGACCATAGAATCAAGAATAGATGAAGGAAAATGAATATAGAAGTTTGGCATAGTCACAGAAAAGTAATATTCAAAGTGAGCTGACTTGTAAGAGGGAAACTAAAGACAAAAACATGTAGAATTATAATCTATACTGGATTAGGGGGAAAAAGTATCAGAGGAGGAATAGGATTTCAAAGGAAGCAGAGTTATTCCACTCTATTTTGCTTTTGTTTTTTTTCTGGAAAAGAGAAGGATCTCATGGGAAAACAATACACACATGGATAACATGGAAATAATAGCTGAGACCAGTAAATAAAAGTAAGAAGTACCTAGGTGCCCTTGATGACTTAAAGATGTGGGACCAAAGAAAACTATTCCTCAAGGTTCTGAAAGACCTAAAATATGTAGTTCCTGAACCAGTCTTTAAATGAAGATCATTCAAATGGGAGAAGAACTTCAGGACCCGAGAAGGGCAAATGTTAACCCAATTTTCAAAAGAGTCTGAAAATAACAGTAATTTGGACTTTGATTCCTGGAAGAATTTAATAATATATTATTATGTGTATGATTAATGAATATCTAGAGAAGAGCCAACACGACTTTTTCAGGAGCAGGTCATTCCAGTATAAATCTATTTCCTATTTTGACAAGGTTTCTAGACTGGTAAATCAGAGGAATGTGCTATCATAGGCAAGGCAGCCAACTGGTTAAGTGTATTAAGAGCATGGAAAATATCTGAGCATAAGAAAAATTCAATTTCAACTGGGGAGATCTCTAGTGAAATGCTCAAGAGATCAATGCTTGACCCTGTGCTGTTTAACCTTTTTTTTTTTTAACAATATCTACATCAAAGAGCATAGATGCCATGTTTTTCAACTTAGCAAAAAACCAAGAGCTAGAAGAAATGCATAACATGTCAGATGAGAGACTGGAGGATTTAAAAAGATCTTGACAGGTTAGAATATTGAGCTAAATCAAACATGATGAAACAATATGGAAACAGAAAAGCTCTACACTTGGGTTTAAAACAATCAACTTCATTAATAAAGATGAAGGAAATATGGCTAACTCACAATTTATCTAAAAAGATTTGGGAATTTTTTTTGGTGTACAAACTACATATGAGTTAATAGTGAACTATAGAAACCAAAAAAGTTAAAGTTGATTTAGATTATATGAAGAGAAGTGTGGTGCCTAGGGCTAGGGAAGCAATAGTCTTATTTTACTTGGACCTGGCCAGACCACATTAGGAATATTATGTTCAATTTTAAGCGCTACAGTTTAGAAAAGATAATAATAAGTCGAAGAATGTCTGAGGAAGAGAAACTAAGGTGGTAACGGACTTTGACATCATGCTACATGAGAATCAGTTGAGAGAACTGGAGATTCTTAGCTTAGAGTAAAAATCACTTAGGTGCATGTATGATAGCTGTCCTCAAATAGTTAAAGACTGTCATTTAAAAGAGAAAGAAAATTTTTCTCTATTTGGCCCCAGATGGAGGATATGGGGAAGTTAGAGAGGCAGAATTAGACTTGAGGTGATGAAAAGCTTCCTAATAATTCTTATCACAGTGTAGAATGGGAGGCTTTGGAAGGTAATGGGTTACCCCCTAGTATATTTAAATAAAGGCTAGATGGCAATTTGTCTGGTACATTCTAATTGTTCAGGAACCAGGTAAATCAGTGATTTACCTGACTCAGAAAATCAGTGATTTGATAACTTGACCCTTAAAACTACTCAATTCAATTTTAATAAGTTTAGCCCATCACTAACCTCTTTGGACCCTGACTCTGGGGCTTTGGAGCCTGACTATAATCCATTGTGTTTAAATATGTCTCCAAGTATTGAGTTTTTGAAAATTTGATAAATAAAACTTCTATGCCAATAACTGAATCATTTAGGAAAAGATTGAATTATATGAGATCAAAGATGTAACCCTCCACTCCACAAAGACATTCATTCATTAATCACTACTACTTTTTGGTCCATTGCCTGGCCTAATGACTCACAAATACAGATGCTTAATAAATTCTTGATGAATTCATTGGGTCCTTGTTAACTGGAATTTCTCCTTCCATATTTCCACCTGCTAAAATATTTTCTTTCTTCGAGGCTAAACGCAGGTGACTCCCATCCCTTCAACCATTGTTATAGCTGCTCTTTCTATATGAAAGTGATCTTTATATGTCCTATATTCTTTTGTGTAGACTTTTCTTTGCTCTTATCACATTCTTTTTTTGTTAAACTCACTGGTATGTGTCTTACACTCCCTAATAACAGACTTTAAGCTCCTTAAAGGTAAAGACTACATTACTTTTCATTTTTCTATTCCTAGTGCTTGCACATATTAGGCCTACACATTTTTAGCCACTTAATTGAAAGTAAACTATAGTCATATTCTATATACAAGTCCTTTTTCCCACCCTAAGACTACTAAACCTTCCTTATATAAATATTCTGAAGATATTCAAATGATTAAGTAATGTTTCAACACATTAGCAATATTAAATTATTAAATAATGTAACATTAAACTGTAATAATGATTTTTTTAAATACTAAAATGACATGTGATGTGAAACTCTTACTTTGAAAATCATAACTCTGCTTTTTCTTCAGTTAAGGCTGTTGAAATTTCTTATTTCTCATTGACAATTATATTTTTTATTTAGTTATTTTTCATTTGATCATTTCTTCATATATTCTTTTTATTTCTCGAAATGAGAAGAGAAGTTAGAGGAGAGAAGAGGGAGAATCCTAGTTACCATCTGCTAATAAAGTTCACATTTCATTAGGTTTCTATTTTTTATCTGGTGATGGCTTAGGAATCAAGCGCTTGCTTGTCTTGGGGTAACTTTTGTTTTGTGTGAGTTAAGCATACATTTCACATTTATTATTTCCCTCTGGCAGACTGTATTAGCCAATGCATTTCCTTATTAAAGGAAGGAGAGATGTAATCTTATGCAGGCAAGAGGGATTTAGTTTGTTCTTCTAAAAAAGATTAGTTGATTCCCACCACCTGTTTCTAGGAAAGATTTTTCTTACCTTTGTAACTTGTAACCAGTTCTGATACAGTGAGATAAAAGATACAAATTTGAGCTTTCCTACTTTTGTAGAAAAAGAATAAGAATTTTATCCTTTTCTTTCTGTCATCTTGCTAGATAAACAAAGTTCTAAAAAAAAATGTAAGAAATCTGACTTAAAGTGGTTAGGACTACACCAGAAAATCGAGGAGAGTGGTGATCTTTTTTTATATTACCCAGTTCTCAAATTGCTTTTATCTCGAGATATTTAGTTGTGATGTTTATGTAATTAGATGCAGTAAAATAAGACTATAATTATGGTGTGCAAATTAAGAGAAATTTAAACAGCTTGACTTTTTTTTTTGCTGTATTCTTGTGACTTCCTGAGAAATAAACACAAGGGATATTGCCGACCTAGTACATTGTAAATCCAAACATGTATTTGAAAGACAGATAAGAACTGATTTCCCTGATTAATTTGACAAGTTTTGATTTATATGTTTGGAACAGAAGAAAGCTCAATTTCCAGAGAAATATTTTCAAAGGTCACCTTTGAAATGATGCACAAAAATGTTTGAAACCTTTAGTTTCAACAAATTAATCTATTCCGTTGTTCACAGCTGCAAACATTTTTTGAGACATTCCTCCGGGTCAGTTCTCCTCTTCAGGCCTTTGATAATATGAAGGAAGCTATAAGTAAACTTCTGCTGGCAGCTGAAGCATTCAGTGAAACATCTACTTTGGGACCAAAGACCATCAAAAGGTAAATAATAAACCAAAGCCAAAAGTGCCTTCATTAGGATGACTTTTTGCCCCAGGGTGAGCCATGTAGAAGGGCTGACCTGGGATCCCGGCTTCCCTGACTGCTTGGTTCCCTCTTCCTGGGGATACCTCCTACCTTGTCTCCTCCACTTGATGCGGGTTGCCATGGCAGCAGTCTCATCTCGGGATGTTTTCTTCCCCTCTGTGAAGCACAGGTAAGTTCCCCCTCTCCCTTTCTTCCACTATACTCATTGCTCTAGAAATTACTAGCTACAGCTCTGAAGAAAAGGAAACAAAAATGACCAAAAATTGACTGTATAGAAAGTGCAAGGCAGTAAAATTATACAGTATAAGTATGCAGCTAGGTGGCAGAGTCCATAGAACACTGAGCTTGCAGGAAGAAGGATCTAAGTTCAAATCCAGCCTTGGACACCCATGAGGTGTGTGATGTTGAGCAAGTCACTTAACCGCTATCTGACTCAGTTTCTTCATCTGTAAAATGAGGATAGTAATAACATCTGCCTCCTGCGGTTATCATAAAACAAGATAATATTTTTAAAGCACATAGCATGGACTGGCTTTTAGTAGGTGCTTAATAAATGTTCGTTTCCTTCCATCATTAAAACACCTATGCTTCTTTGAAAGATATTTATGATATGACAAGGAGCAATAAATGGGAGTTTCAGAAAGGTAAATTTAGACAATGTAAGGAAAAACTTCCTAACAATTCCAAAGTGAAATAAGCTGCTTTAGGAGAAAGTGGCTCACTAAAAGTGTGTTGTAGTAAAGATACTTAGCTGTATGGATTTGACTAGATGGTCAGCCTCTAAAGTTCCTTTTGACTCTGGAATTCTGTGATGCTACAAACGTCTTGTCTTACATATTATATGGTTCATCAAATATTTTAGAATATATTTCACAACAATGGAAATAAATCAAATGAATTATAAGATTTTTGCTTTCTTCAGTTTTTCTTCTTTAAACCAAAATATCCACCAAAATTTCAAGTATGTTGAGTTTTGATTTTTAGGTAGAAAATCTTATTAATTTTATTTAACCTAATTAAGCAAAATAGTTAATAAAACCCTATATCTACAAAAAATGACTTAATTTCTTTGTATCCTATAGCCAAGTATGAGATATTTTAAATTCAAATCAAAATTGCTTCTGCCTTTCTTGGGAAAATTTAAAATGAAAAATAATGAAAGGAACATTGAGTTTGTCAGTATTTTACATGATTATTAGCCAAATCTGTCTGTCTGTCTATGTATCTATGTATCTACCTATCCATCTATCTATTTAATATTGAGGGTGTGGCATAGGGAAGGTGAGATATTTCTCACATAAGGAAGTTGGGCATTTCTAGCTTCTCTTTGGTAAGAATTTTACAATATGGTTTTCAATGTTGGATTTGTGGGATGCTATGAATTTTCAGATTGATTCAATGCGATTATCAAAAAAACTTCCAAATCTAAATCCAAGTTTTAATCATTGTATATTAGTGAATCCATTACTTCCACCTTTCCTTTATTATTCTATTTAAAATAATTATACTCAGTTGATTATAATTCTTTTAGCAGGATAATACCAAAAAGGATAAAGATAATGAACGATGTAGGTTTTTTCACGCCATTCTATGTTACTATTTCAGGTGCAGATTATGTTTTCAACTTTTAACATTTGATATTGATTATAGCAGTTCTTTGAACCCATTAATTCTTCAGGTAAGTATGTCAAACACAGACTATTATCTTTCACGAACAATAATTTGGTCTTCTGGGTTAGAAATTTGTACTAAGCTTTTATGTGTCTAGTTTGAGTTTATGGCATATGTATAGTTATCTAGCATCAAAGGCTTATGATTTAGTCCTTTTGTAGTAAAGCTATGGAGGTGTTAGATTCATGCATTTACTTTTTTGATGAATATTGATTAAGTGGCTACTCTGTATAAGACACCAAGCATACTCTGACCTGTGTACAGGAAACCTAAATTTTACTGGACTGGGAATCAGAGAAATGTATATATACTTAGAGTAGTATAATACTTAAAGAATCATAGATTCAGAACTGGAAGTTGATCTTAAAGTTCATCATGCCCAATGCCCCCATTTCACAGATGAGGAAACTGAGGCCCCAAAATATGAAGTGACTTGTCCAAGGTCATGTAGCTATTAAATATCTGAGGTAAGGTTTGAACCAAGGTCTCCCTGACTCCAAGTCTAGAAATTTATTGCTGATGCCATGTAGCCTCTTAAAAATATTGATAATGAAGAACTAAATGACAAATAGGTTTTTTTTTTAAGTCAAGCTAGTAGGAAAGGAACCAGGAGAGAACTGTGCCATGGGATAGAAAAAATTAAGAAGAACAATTGAGAAAAAGGTTTTGGTTTTAGCGATTAATAAGACTTTGGTGATCTTTTAGACAATGATCTGTTCAGAATATGTCCTCTAAGCTCAATTTTAGTAAGTCTAGAGAAATGATTATGTTTCTTAATTATTCCTTAACTACTATTTATAAAAATGAATTATCGTAAAGTAAATCAGTGGAGAAAAGCAGTAGCATATCTACTCAAAAATAGCAGATAATCCAATCCATTTGTTGGAGTGTTGTTTAATATACACAAGAGCTTCTTACATCTTCTTAAGCCAAAGGTTAGGCTTGAGCTAGCCCATATATTTTAAAGAGTTAAGTGTTGTTTTTTTTTTTAACTTAACTCAGAACATAAGTATAAACATTCATGCTTATTAAATAAACTATTTGCATTTAAATTAATTAATTTCTGGCCAATACAATTGAATTGAATAGCTCTGAGCTTTTTTGAAATTTAATTTTCCTAGTAGGAAACACATGTAAATTGTACTTTGATGCCAGTGTTATCTACTCTAATAATAGTTTCTTTCTCCTCCATCTAATTAGTTGATATTTTTCTTTTCTTGTGCCATCTTAAAACAGCTCTCAGAAATTATTTTTAGAAATAGGAAATTAGAACAGTTCATTGGCTGAATCTGAGTGGAGTTGTGCTTTTTAGGGGGTGGGAGGAAAGGAAGAAAACATATGTTGACCCAAATACTCAAAACTGGCAGTCAGAACAGCCCAAGGGATCAAAGTAATTTCCAATTTTCCCCTCAACTTGACACTTGATTGTTCTTTAGAATGCTGTTCTTTAGAATAATGAGGCTATTTTCATATTTTGTGAATGAGACATCTATTTGAGCAAAGTGCATTAAAATTATTAATCTCATAATGCTAAAGTTTCCTAAATCAACTTCTACATACGGTTGGTAAAATCATTATTTTACACACAAATAATTTCTGCTAATTTTTAACCATGTTGATCAAACATAGTGTCATAATGGAAAAAAGTGTCTTAAGATGAAAGAGTGCTGTTTCTAGGTGGATAAATTATAATTATTATGGAACATTCGCTAATTTTCTCATAAATGAAAGATTTATGTATTTTTAAAACTTAGTACTAATCTTTTTGAGATTGCTGTCCTCCAAAGAGACCACTAGAGGTCAGTTCTGATCTTTAATTGTAATAGAAAATGACTTCTGTCTTGGGAAGAATAATTCTCCTGAGTTAAAATAAATCATCATGAAGACATTTGCTCTAATTCTTTTTTTTTTTCTTTTACAAAGGTGCATGAGAATTTTGATTTTCAAGTTGATGACAATCTTAATTTGGAGGACCAAAATACAAAAGAATTCCTTTTAAAAGACACTTTCAATTTTCTCTTTGCCAACGAGCCTTCACTATCTATTTTTTCTGAAGCACTTCAAAGAATTTACAGGTCAGATATAATTAAGGTAAGATTATATTTTATATATGTGTATTTAATATTTCCTCATTTGTAATTAGCCTTTAGCACATGTAGTCTTAAAGAGATATATGAATGTTAGCTACTGATATTATTTGGATTCTTTGAGACCTTCAATTTTATCTTCAAATGAGAATAATAATACTTTTCCTACACAATTGATACTCCTGTTCTCGCCTCCTTTCCATCAAATTCTGGGTGAAGTAGCCCTTTCTCTTACTAAGGATAGACCCCTAATGTGCCCATTTCATCCTAACCCCTCTGGTATTCTCCAGCAGATTTTATTCTGAATCATTCCATCTCTACCCCTCATCTTCAGTCTTTCCACAGATAATTCTTTTTCTATTGCCATAAAAAATTCCAGTGCATCTCCTATCTTAAAAATAAAAACAAGCAACTGAAACAAAGGCTAGGAGGAGGAGGGCAGAGCCAATATGGTAGTGTAGCAGGAAGGGATGACATTCCTGGGTGGTATACAAAGATGGGAGGAAATTCAAAAGTAACAGAAGTTTGGCTCAGCACCTAGGAGCAGAGTGGGGATCTCAGTCCTAACATCTAGCCCAGCTTTCAGGGGAATAACCATATCAGGAATCCTATACCAAAAGGGAATCTACAGTTCCATCACTCTGAACCATAAAACCTTTCTAGCAGCTGATAGGAGCTGACTCCAGCAGGACTTTGTTGTTGCTTTAACCAAAACTTGGGTTATTAAAGGATACAAATTTGCAATTTTCAGAAGAAATCAAAGCTATCTATAGTCATATGAAAAAATGCTCTAAATCACTATTGATGAGTATTCCTATCTCGAAGCCTGGCACTCTATCTACTGTGCCACCTAGCTTTACTTTACTTTATTTTAAGGAGACAATAAAGTAGAAAGAACTCTGGATTGAGTGCTAGGAAACCTTGGTTTTAGGAAAAGCTCTGCCAGTAACTAGCTACTAATGTGCTCTCCTACTAAGTGACTTTGGACAAGCAATGTTAATCTTCAGATTTACATGAAGCTTGCATGGTTCAGCAGAAGGTTGCTGCCTTTTTGAACTGAAGGGACTTGGGTTCAAATCCCAATTGTAACTTCCTGCCAATAAGACTTTGCATCACTTAGCTTTTTTGACTTCTGTTTCCTCATCTGTAAAATAAAAGGATGGGATTAGATGACTTCTACTCAGAGATCCCTTTCAGAGTGATGGAATGAGTCTTTGATCCTCTCTAAGCCTTAGTTTCCATGTGGTTTTGAGGTTTCTCTTAGCACTATTTATAGAAGGAATCTTCCAGAGTTTTATCAAGAACTTGAGATAAATATTATTAGTTGGTATCAAAATCATTATTTGTAATGCTATAATTCAGGAAGATATCATAATTGGGGAGGGGAGTGGGAAGTTGACACCCCAGAATCAGGAGAAATCTGGGTTTGAATCTTGCCTCTTTCACAAGCTGTGTGATGACGGACCAATCATATATCCTCTCTGAGACACTCATCTGCAAAATGGACATAATATTTATGCCATCTATTTCACAGGTATATTATGAGGGAAATACACTACAAACTTTAATGTAAGATATAAATGTGTTATCATGAATTCTTTGTGTTTCTTAGAAGTGGGTGAATATAATTTCTGATGTATTTTTCCAAGTGTCCTTCCCCATTTATACTACTCAATTTGCTTGGCCACCTTTTTATTTTTGTAATCATGGAATAAAAAGAAAAGACAAATTTCAGCCTAATCTTGTTGATCACAAATTCACAATAAGTAGATGCTAAATTAATGGGTTTAAATCTATTTTTTAAATTGACACCCACATTTTCTTTGAGTGTTACTAATATTGGAACAGGGTAAAAGTAAATGTTACCAAGTATGAGGGTGCTACTTACATAATACACTTAAGACTGTTTCCAATTAGAAGTTTCTCTCTTTCCAAATGCTAATAATAGAAAAGCCATTAGAATCCAGGAAGCATAAGATAAATATGAAAAAAAGATGATAACCAAATATTGAAGGTTTAAAAATGGGAGTGATTTGTGTATGAGGGAAGGGCGAAGGTCCCAGATTGTCAGTTTCATGTAGTCTTTTTTGACTCGGTGATGTTTCCTTTTCTTATTTTACCAAACCTGCTGTCATTAAAGCCTGGAACCACAAAATCCCAAAGTAGTGGTTATCTTCGTACTTTCTGTTCCCGAGAAAGTATCAAAACAATGAGTGAGGAGAAATGTTTGTTGATAGAGAATGCCTCTTTATTTTGAGTCTCAAATTGGTCATAGAGTCTTGCACGTAACCCTCAGTTCCAAATTCCACCTCTGTTTTTGGCAGAAAGCATATTATAATCGGTGTCTGAGAATGTTCTTCTTACATCCCAAACCTACTCTTTAAAATCTCCTTGACCGCCAAGAAAATTGAGATGCTGGGTTACCTGGGTTCATCTTGTTAAAGGATGTTCAAATATGAGAGTGTTTCCATTGTGGCTCATGCTACCAAGATAACTTACCATGCTTTGAGTTCATCATCCATTTCCTAAGTTAGTTCAAAAGAATATCTACAGATAGTCTCTTGAGTTCTTTGTACATGGTAGGAACTCAATAAATCATAGCATCTAAAATGAGAAGTGATACCTTAGAGATCTTGTAGTCCAAGCCCCTCATTTTACAGATAAGGAAAAAAACACAGTAAATTAAAATGATTTCTAAGCAACAGTTATGTGCAAGATGTTGTATTAGACACACTAAGTTTTACAAGATACTTTTCTCACAACCACCATTTGGGGCAGGTAATTTATATTTGTTATCATACTCATTTTACAGATAAAAATTGAGGGTCTCTCAGAAGTTCAATAATTTGTTTGATCTTTCACAGCTAGTGTCTGAGACAAGACTGAAAAACAGATTTCCTATGACTGCCTCAGTCCAATGTTATTTCCACTGCTGGTTTAATAATTTTAATTTCTTTGTTTGAATCTTAAATAATTTTGTTTGCATTTTTCATGCAGGATGAAGGTTATCAAAATGAATTAAATCCATGCCTCTCTTTAGAAGAGATAAATTCAATTATGACATTCATAAAGGAACTCCAGGGTCTGGGACAATTTCAATTGGTAAAACAAAATTATTTTTCATTGTTATGTTGTTGAGAGTGTAATAGAATAACTATATGTATGTACACATAATATATATGTATACACATAGATATATACTGTATATGTATGTTACATGTATACATCTCTGGATAGATAGATAGATAGATAGATAGACAGACAGACAGACAAAATCTTGAATTCAGGCCAGCTGCAGATGTTTCTTTAAAAATATTGAAAACTTATAAAACCAATTTCTCTTTCTCAGAGAACAAAATGGTTAGGAATCAAATTCTTTGGCTAATGATTTTGCAAAATAATACTTGACTTATCAGAGGTAGGAAAGTGTAGCATTAAAATAACTGACAAAGTTTTAAATTATTCTTCTCATAGGAGCAATGCTAAAGAATTTTTAAATTTTCCACCAATACTTGAGTGAATTTTCTCTTTATTAAAATATGCTATTGTTTTGTTGATGAGTCACATCTAACTCTTTGTAAGCCCATTTAAGGTTTTCTTGGCAAAAATACTAGAATGGTTTGCCATTTCCTTCTTTACCTCCGTGTACAGATAAAGAAACTAAGGGAAACAGAGTTAAATGCTTTGACCAGAGTCATATAGATAATAAGTGTCTCTGAGGCCATATTTGAAGTCAGATCCTCCTGACTCCAAGCCTGCCACTCTATCTGCACCACTTAGTTGCCTACCAAAATTTATGCCTTGCATATGTCCCTCTTTTTTTTTTTTTGTGGAAGACTGGAAATGTCAGACTAATTTAGAAAAGTCTTTAGAAAGTTGGCAAGTTTCAGTTTGTCTAACTGCATCAAAATGGAGTAGAAGAATAAGGCAAATGGTTAAAAATTATAGTGTCTTAATTGATT
Source organism: Gracilinanus agilis (assembly GCF_016433145.1). Lineage (NCBI taxonomy): Eukaryota > Metazoa > Chordata > Mammalia > Didelphimorphia > Didelphidae > Gracilinanus > Gracilinanus agilis. The sequence goes on along the minus strand of NC_058134.1, from coordinate 132,561,075 downwards.
CCAGTCCAAAAATGGCATTTTTTCCTTAGCTTCTGATAATTGTCAAAACAACATCAGAAGAAGCTTTGTTGTTTCCATACCTACATTTTCAGTACCTATTTTTTTTTGCAATATATTCCTTTTTTTAATTGGCTAAATGAATAAATCTGAATTTTCAGATGACTCTATTGATACAAACTCTCTTTTTTTAAAGAAAGGCCTACTCCAAAAGTTAATCATTTAAATGTAGTGAATCACTGATTTAATAATGATTAATTTAACATACACAGGTTTTAATAAATTATATTCTAATAAATGATGGATTAAAACACCATGAATGGTAATGTCATATTGAGGATTTAGGTTAATATATTTGACTATATTTATGAATGCCAGGACATGAAAACACCACCAGTTTAAAGATGTTCTACAATTTGCCTCAGGCTGAAGAAGCTTTTTCTGATGAATTCAAAGGAAAAGCATTTTCTCCAAAGATGATTCTTTCATAAATACCAGATTCACCATTTTCCAGGACTAAATTAATTAATGCCCATTTTTAATAGTATTTTTTTGGACACAATACAAAGAAAGTGAAATAGACCTGGTTCTGCTTTTCTCTGAGTTTATGAGCCTTATAAGATAAGACATCATGAATGTAAGGAACATCTCCCAAGATTCTTACATGAAGACTTAGAAAACTGTGTTGGGAAAAAGAGTAACTGTATCTCTTCCTTGACTGTCAGGGTGGTGAGAGAACAGCCACAAACTTCCTTTGTTCTGTTGGCATTACTTATTATGACCTAAATAAATTCCAACCAGAAGGAATTTCTCTTCATCCTCTCATCTGCCTGATCAAGTACTCATGTGCTCAATTGAATACTATTTTCAGTTGTGTAGGGAACATCATGTAACCATTCAAAAGTGGATTTTTTGGCCATTACTTTTAAAATATTTTCTTTTTAAAATACTGAACTGTGTAGCATTCCACAAGAGCATTCTATTTTTATTTTGTTCTTTTTCTAAAAGTTATTCTGATATTCTTTACTAAAAGATTTATGTTTGTTCTATTTCTTTTCAGCTTCTCCCATCAACTGATCCTGGGATTCAAGCTTTTATGCATGAACTTTATTATGTTTCAGATCCAATGGGAAAACATGATTCAGTTCTGACCCAGCACTGGTCCCTCTTAAATTTATTCAGACAATTACAGCTCATGAATAAAAATACTCAGCTCTCTTCATTAGAATGGTAATGTTTACACATTTGCTGAGAAGTTCTTTTTCTTGGGATAGGAGAACTATGTAGAAAGGCTAGGTACATCAGAAAATCTTCTGACTAGAAAGGTTTGATTTTAAATGGCCTTATGCACAGTGTCATGGGGTATGGGGGAAAGGAGGAACAGGAGTAACTGATGCTCTGAAAATAACTCACTCCAAAGTATGCAAACCATAAAGCTACTAGGGGGTTTCGAAAAGAGATAAAAATATAATAAGTTGCAAATCATTCCTATGTAAGAGCCAATAATGATTTTCCTATAAGGCAATGTTTAGAATGAAATTTTTTCAGTATGGTGTCATTTTGATATAAATCTGAGGTGGAGGAACATGAGAGAAGCTATGAAAAATAAGACATGAATTGAGACTTTCATGAACTACCAAATACTTATCAGCCTGAGACAATAACTGGATTTATTTTGTTGGTTTGTGAACACCAGATGATAGAATGAAACATTCCCTCTAACATTATATCATCTTTAATTTTTCCAACTTCCTTAATGGCTTAAGGGTTATTTTGTTGGTCAATACTTTTAAAATATTGTACCATTATATGATCTTTAATTCATTCAACTTCTCTACTGGCTCAGGGGAGCTTAGCACAGCCCAGACTATGTTTGGCTTTGGAGTCACAAAAACATGGGTTCGATTCCTTTCTCCAACACTTACTAGTTAATGCTAAGCACAGTACCTGGCACATAGTAGACTTTTAATAAATGTTTATTCAGTCGAATGTGACCATAGGCAAGCTGCTTATCTTTAAAGTGCTATATGTAAATACTAACTATTATTGTTATGGAGAAACATTATAGGAATTTGTTATCCTTCCATTTCCAAATAAGGATCATGTCAAACACTTCAGACAAATGAAAATCTATCTTTAAAAAAAAAAAAAAAGGCTTTTAGAAAAGATAGTACTTCTATGGAGTCCTTCAGGTCTCCTCTAATTATCCTCAATATCAGGAATCATCCGTTGTTTAAATCTAACTTCACTTGTTTTCCAATGGAGATGGAGAGTAATTGGCCAGCCCCTTTTCTATAATGACCTGATAAGTCTTTATGTGGTTATTAGAACTTCCTTCAGGGATATTTTAGAAGTAATTTTAAAAAGTCGTGATCTTAAGAAAGAAATAATTTTTCTTCCTCAAATTAATAGACCTGGTAAAAGGTAGAAGGGTTTGGGGCTGAGAAACTTTTTAAAAATGTTATTCCTCAGTGTTATTTTATATTCATTTCAGCTGACACACATAATCAGTGATCATTCCAAATAATAGCTAATAATAATAATGAATATTTATTAGAGCACTTTAAGTTTTGTGAAGTGCTTAGCAAATAGTGTCTTTATTTGATGTGTACCCCAAACCCGTTGAATTATTATCATTTATCCCTGTTTTACAAAGAACCTAAAATGGAAAGAGGGTGAGTTGTCTAGGGTCATAAAAGAGTAAATATCTGAGTTAGCATTTGAACTCAGGTCTTCCCAACTCCAAGTCCAATACTCTATGCACAGTAGCTTTTAAAATTACTTTATTTCATAATTCATATTAAAATACTTGTAGTCTCCTATTTTGGTGAGTTTTCTCACCAGTCAGCTTTTCCCAAGCTCTCAAATTTCAGCAAGATACGATAATGATTAAGTTCTATTCCTAGGAGGGAGTTAGGGCTCAATTCTTGCCTCTAACCTATTCAATGACAATTTTAACTTTAAAGTGAGTATTAATATATTTTCTTTTATAGGAGAAACAAGAACAGTTTAAGAGAATTACCTCTGAAACAAGCAAATCATAGGTAAGGATAGTTGTTAACAAATAGTCATAATTAAAAATCTCACCCTTGGTCAAATTCATACCTTGAAAGAATCATGGAGGATTTCCTACATAGTGTTGTTTGAAAACTGGGATTCAGCAATACTGACAAGTCCACAGATTTCTCCATCTCAAATTCTACCCCAGGAAGAGTTTTTTTTAAATTCTGCCCCCAGAAAGGTTTTGTACAATTACAGTGCCTAGATGCCATGATCACTCACTTAATTCTTCAGCCTTCAGTAGCTTAAGACTTAATTACTTATATCATCATAACGACAGGAACAGAGAAGGGGACATCTCGTTTAACAGGGAATTGGTAGCAATTGTGGGCTAAGCATAGTTGTAAGTTTTGAAGTAATAGAATTTAACATCTAAACAGACCAAACACAAACCTTCACACTAGTACTTTCCAGCTCTATGTTGTGGGAATGAACAGTAGTAGTGTATAAAATGGGAACTGATTCTCATGTTCAACTGAAGGTCTTGGGAAATATATTTAATCTTTCTAGACTTCAGTTTCTCTGCTATAACTGAGGGGTTTGGATCTCTGGAGGCATCCTCCAACTCTAGTTCTCTGCTCCTATGTGAAACATAAATCTTAAATTAGGGATGATTGGTGGCAACTAGGTAGCTCAGTAGATTGAGAGTTAGATATAAATCTCAGGTTCAAATCTGATCTCAGACACTTCCTAGCTGTATGATCGTGGGTGAGTCACTTAACTCCCATTGCCTAGCCCTTACCACTCTTCTGCCTTAGAGCCAATACGTAGTACTGATTGTGAGATGGAAGGTAGGGGGTTAAAAAATTAGGGATAAATATTTGCTTTGCAAAAAACTGATGAATGTCTTTAAGAAGCAAACTACCCCCTCCCCAGATATTATAATGCAATTTCATTAGTAAAACACAGTTTACACTCAAATTTTCTAAATTATATTTCCTATGAGGTATACCCATAGTATTTCCTTTGTATAAATTTAGATAAAAATGTGATTTATCTTTGACCTGGAAATAAGTAGATCACTTCTTGTCATAACATGCTATATTGGACCTTTTTTTAATTACTAGGATTTACTTAGTACATGTAAATTAGTATAAATTAAATTAGTAGTAATAATTACATCATCATTAGGCTTTTTTGATTTAGTTGTATAGTTTGATTTTTAGGTAATACAATATCTCCACATCCATCATTCCAGAGTAAGCGAATAATCGTTTCTCCTCAAATTTTGCAGTTGCTTTGTACAACAGAACATTAAAACACAGTTTAATAGAAAGAGCAAAGACTCTGAAGAAGATCTGAATTTGAATTCTGACCCTGTCCTTAGACAAAATGTGAAGTTAGACTCAGTGACCTCAAAGATTCTTCCAGCTCTAAAACTATAATCTTACAGTCAGAAGTACTCTTTCTCAGTGTGTACTCCTGATCTGAAGAGAAGTCAATCCTTTTGCTTTCTTGTCTGAATTCTCTGTTTAACTGTATGTAGCCTCCTCTGGGGCCACTTCAAGGAGGACTTCCTTGAAACACTTTAATAGCCCTCTAGAAGAGGATGACATTGAAAACAGACTCAGTAGACTGGTCGAATGTAGGAGCCTGGCAGAAATGATATGTCGTTAATATGCTTATTTTTCTCTTTACCTCATTTATTTTTTTAAATACCTATTGTTATAGTATAGATCCTACTATTATCGTATCAGATAGAGTGATTAAAAAGAATGTCAACAGCTTCTCTCAAAGAGCTTGTGTGGAACCTTCATACATTCCCTATAAAAGATGGATGGAATGAACTTTCTGCCACTAACTGGGTAATCATCCATGGATTTAGGCTGCTAACATTAGCAGATTAGCAGTTGGCTCTCTTACTACTTCCTCAGTGGCCCAGTGAGAAATAGAATCAAACACAGCCTACAAGCTAAGGACCTCACAGGATATTTAAATGATTTTGTGCAAGGAGAGCTTAGAAATTAGGTTACAATTTTATCCACTGTTATCTTCCCTTAGTTATCTGCTTGTGGGTTACTAAAACCGAGACTGCTTGGAGGACAACCAATGGATTTTATCCCTGTGACTCAATGGCTGCTTATAGCCTTCATTGCTCTACAGTTTCAACCTCAAACATTTTCCTGAACTTGTCTATCACTGGAGGAATCTTAAACAGACAATATAAATAAATAGACAATAAATTGGGAGCAAAACAGGAGGATGAGAGAGAATTATATTGCCTTTTGTGAATTATAATGTTTTTAATAATGTTAAAAGTCCTCCCCAAAACAAAGATTTCTCTTTTTCATGACAATATCTTGTTAGTTTAGGATAGCTTATAGCTAGCTATAAGTCATAAAGCAAAATGGTCTCAAAAGAATTAAAAATGAATATCACACAGAGGACCAGGTAGAGACATGCTGTGTGTAATCAGTCTTAAATATATGACAAATAAAACATTTTGAAGGACTGGTATAAAGAATTCATCAAAGGAATATATATGTGAAGAATTAGAGTGAAATGAGATATAATGAATGGACACTCAGAATGCCCCATCAATATTTGTTTATAATGTTAGGAGAAAAAAAAAAAGCCTTCAGCTGAATGGATGCCCTCTGGACTTAGGAGAGGATGTAGAATAGAGTTGCATAGAATAAGAAGATATGGATGCGCTATGATTGGCATTTCTAAAGGAAATAGCTATATGAGTATGATCACAGATCCATTTGAGTAATACATAAACTAAATAGCTACATATTTTGTTAGAGAGGAATTTTTTAGGATGGTCAATTAATTTCAAACAGGAACCATTAAAAAAGATTTTAAGATAGACAACCAAATTAATGAGATCTCCTGGTCACTGTGAACTTAGTTTGATTTTAATAGGGAAATATTATTTATCTATAAAAGAATGAAGAATATTTATATCTTTGTTATATATTTTGCTCAAATCCAAGAATTTAGGAGCAATCTGATCATGTATTAGGAATTCAATAGAAAGAGAACAAGCACACCATATATATTATACATCATCTAGGATCTTTCTCTAGTCCTTGGTCAGTAGTTGACAGCTACACTTCTATTTAATTATATGTCTCATCCCAGACTATGTTTCATACTTTGTTTCTTCCAAGTATATAGTTATTATGTGAGGCTTACTGCTTCCAAATTTTATAAATTTTCCCAAGTGTATGAATAAATGGATTCTTCTGGACCCTTGCTGTCAATGTTTGTTCAGTTCTGGACCTCACCTAAATTTCCACAATTGAGCTATTACTCAAGCTGTGTGAGATTTTCACTCATCTTGCATGAGGCCACACTGTCAGCTCTAAGAAATAGAATTCAAGGAATATTTCTCTTTATTTTTTATATACATATTATATACATACACACTAAGAGATAGGAAATGTTATATGTGTGTATTTTTAAAAATAATTTTGTTCATTTTGTTGATCAAGAATATATTTGGCATTGCATTCACAGGAATCTGTTTCCAGATAATATTAAGCCAAGAATCCCTTTGGATGCAGATGAAAATATCATAGGTAAGAAGAAAATGGAGTGGTTTCATTATGAAAATAAGTACTGTTTCATGTGTCCAGGGAAGCTAGGGTGAGAAGTCAACTTGGTTCTTTGACACTGTCAATCATTGTTTTCTCTAGTTTTGTAACACAGATCTCTCCTGGTTCTCTGCCTACCAAACTATTCCTTTGTAATCTCCTCTAAAGGATTTTTATCCAGATTGTGCTCATGTATCCCAAAGTTCTATCCTGAGCCTTTTATTTTCCCTCTGTCTCATTATTCAGTTATCTTCTCTGCACAGTTGATTCCTAGATCTATATACCCAGCCCTCATCTCTCTCCTGAGCCCTCATCTCCTGACTACATGACTGAAAATTTCTTCTTCCTAACTTTCCTGCCTTCCTTCAAGACTCAAAATCCCCCCTTCTGAAGAGAGCATTTCTAGTCTCCTCCACTCCTAGTGCCTTCCACTTCTCATTAAATTCTAGCTACTCTCTAGTGCACACTCATTTGCACATTGCTTCTCCCATTAAAATGTAAGCTCCTTAAAAGCAGAAACCATATAGTTGCCTTTTTTGTGTTTATGGCACATAGTAGTAAGAACTTATTCAATCCTTGTTGACTAACTAACTGATCCAGGAAAATGAGTCAACAGCTTTAATTAGAAATTTGAGAGACAGCAATATCTGCACCTCCTTTATATTTGCTCTTTGTATAGTTTTCACAGAATCATGGGATTGTAGATTTAAAGCTGTAAAGGACTTCAGAGATCACGCTTTTTGTGAGTTAGCTATAAGAAGATTTTTGTTTGCTTATGTTAAGTAGAAGTAATATCTGGAAAATCAGTGGAGCCAGAAAATTTTTTGAAGGTTATTAGAATTTCTATATTTCCAATGATTATAGAAGCAGTGGATTAAGATTTTTTTATTCTTTTAGTATATTATCTACTCCTTTGGCAGTTTGGTGAAGCCTATGGAGCCTTTCTCAAAATAATGTTTTAAGACAATTGAAGGAAATACTAAATTTCAGTTAGAGACTAATGAAAGTAAAGTTGTAATTTTTTCTTATCTAAATTCAAGGACCCCCTAAAATCTATGGATAGATCCCTTGTCGACAGATCACAGATTAATAAGGATACAAACCATTGATATAAAACTTTTAAGTTTGCAAAGCACTTTACACATATTATCCTATTTGATCTTCACAATAACCTGCGAGATGAATGCTATTATTGTCTACATTTTACGTATTGGAAATGGAGACAAGTCAAGATGCTTCACTAGAATTACACTAGAAGTAGCTGATATAGGATTTGAACTAAAGCCTTCGTGATTTGGAGTCCTAGACTCTATCCTCTGTACCTCATGCTCACCCCTAGGTTAACATCCCTGCTATAGTCATAGAATCACAGATCTAGAAAATCTGACAAGAAATTTCTGACAATTAAATCTCTAAATTGGTCAAGTTATTTGGTTTGGCCTTTCCCTCACTATGCGAACTATAATATCATTTGGGGATTTAAAAGAGATATACATTTGCTTTTGGTAAATTTCTGATTTTCCTTAGAAGATCTAAGTTACTTAAAGTCATTTTTAAAACCCTTATCTTTTGTTTTTGTATCATTTCTAAGAGAGAAGAGTGGCAAGGGCTAAGCAATTGTGGTTAAGTGACTCACTCAGGGTCACACAGCTAGAAAGTGTTTGAGGCCAGATGAACCTAGGTCCTCCTGATCCCAGGTCTGGCATTCTATCCACTGTGCTAGCTAGCTGCCCCAATTTAAATTTTAAAAGATGAATTAAAATTTCTTTCTTAACTTTAAATATCAATGTACTTGAGATTGTAGGATTTGTATTTTTTCCCTTTTACTTAGCAATTTTAAATGTAAATTTACATTTATATTTTTTCTTTTAGTGCCACCTTTAATGAATGAGACCAAAGAAATACATTGTAGTCATGGTAAGTTGTGACTCTTTTTACTTTTTTTTTCCCCTGAAATAATTGAGTTAACCTCAATACAACTTTGAAAACATTTTGGGTCTATTCATCATGATTTAATTTTTCTTATCCAAGTTCAAGGACTCCCTAAAGTATTTGAAATGAGATCTTTGAGCTCTTAATTCATTTTCTGCAAATTTCAAAGAGCTAGAGAGACAGCATAGAGTAATGGAAAGATAGCCTCAAAATCAGGAAGCCTTGGGTTCACTGACACATCCTGGCTATCAGACTAGGCAAGCCATCACAACTTCTCACTGCCCTTAAGCAACTCTAACACTCTAAGTTGCAGAAGAGTTGCTTATCTGCAATGGGAGAGGGTGTTTCCTCCCTGGGAGTTTCCTATGCTCATGAAATCATAGTTCTGGTCCAAAAACAAAACAATAAAACAACCCAACCCATATTATGTATGGAACACTGAGCTAGATTCTGAGGAAGATATCACTTGGTTAGGACATAGTCTCCGTACTCTTGGAGCTTATGCTAGTAGGTAAATATAATACATACATAAACCACTGCAGCCCGTGTCCTAGAACTGAGTCTCTGGTTTTACAAAGACCCGACTCAATATTGGGAGTTTCTCATCAATCATACATTATGGCAGATGCCCACACCCAGGGTTGCCTCTGGAAACATGAATATTTTGAATAGTTGGCTCCTATCTATGTCTTTACAAAAAAGGTGGTTTCCATAGTTTCCAAGCAAGCAAGAAAGCTAAAATAACATCGTATGTAGGGCAAATTTTATTTAACGTGATCAAAGTGGAAGGCTTGCACCTTGAATCTATTAACAGTCCGAATGTCTCCTTTCCCTCTTTTTGGGAGCTTCACCTCCCAAGGGATTCATACAGTACTCTAAACTTATTGAACTGGTATGGGATTTAATCCTGAATCCCCATTCAATAGGAAAGTTCTTTAAGTTCACAAAGAATCATTGTAAGACCCCTTTCTCCTGAGTACCATGTCAACAAAGGACCAGTAGAGTTTTCTATTTTTTTTAATCCTTACTTTCTAAGTAGCAGTTCTAAGACAGAAGAATGACAAGGGTTAGGCAATCTATTCCTTATTCAGCCCAAAGTGGGTTAAGTGACTTGCCTGGGATCACACAGCTGGGAAGTACCTGAGGCTAGATTGGAGCCCAGGTCCTCCCAACTCCAGGCTTATTGCTCTATCCACTGTGGGACTTAGCTTCCTCCAGTACAGTCTTCTAGATTTATAGTATGATAAAATTCAATTTAATATTTCCTCACAATGGGAAAGCACTTAGGGTCACTTAAACATCAACCTATTTCTCCTGGATATCCATAGTACACCTAAGTCATAGTATCGGTGAAGTGCAAGTTTCAAGTGTGCTTCTCCACATATGGTTCTGTCCTTTGCTGGTCCTTGGTTGAAACTCCTAGATAAATTCAGGAACTTCTTGACACTCTGTTGTCAACTTTGGGATCATGCGCTTTTCTGGAGAAGCCTACCAAATATTAAAGTATATGGGGTGAAGTTATGTGAGAAATTAAATAAATCTGGTAAGCTGGATTGTGTCAAGCTATGGAACACCTTAAAGGTACTGAAGATTTTTGAATAGAGGAATGGAAAACTTCTCTTTCAGAGAACTAATCCAAGTCTCTATTTATAGTTGTGACCCTGGATATATCTCAGCTCCAATCCTCTCTCTATTACTTTTTAAAAGCCAAATACCAGAGTGTAACTCAGATAACTTCATCAACAAGATGTTGTTACCTGGGCAATAATACCTATGAAAAATCACTATCAGGGATGGATATTATTTGCCCAAAGGCAAATTAATGCCTTATAAAAAAAATCAATGCCAGAAGAGAGATTTCATCTCCTTTGACCCTGATAATGATGAGTTAACCTTGACATTGAGTTAATCTTTTCAAGAGACCTTTATATCTTGTTAAGAAGATATAAAATGGATTCAATAGAGAATTATCAGATTTCTGCTGGATATATGCTCTGCATAACTAATACAAAAGAGTTCATATGGAATGCATAAGGAAAAATCCAAGCAAAGTGCTGTGGGATCCCTGAGAAGGAAGACGGGTCATGTCTTTTCCAACTAAGGGATCAAGGAATTCTATAAGTAGGAGATGATTTGGCCCTGCTGGTTAGTGCTTTTTTCATCCTCAAACTTGTATATATTTATCTGTTTCTGTGATGCGTTCCCTCAGTTAAATATAGGCTCCTTTAAAGGCAAAGATTATTTTTTTTAATCTTGTGTGTGTGTGTGTGTGTGTGTGTGTGTGTGTGTGTGTGTGTTCTGAGTTCTTTGTAAGGTGTTTTACATGTAGTTTTGGGCTGAATAAGTACTTTTTCATAAGGATTGGACTGGTGAATTTGGCTTTATTCTTGAAGCATTTCAGACTTAGGTAATGGTGCAGAGGCACACAGATAGATATGTGCATGGAGCATGCACAAGAACCAATTGCATCTCTAATTTGACTGGAGCTTAAAGTATATGAGGGGAAGTCATGTCAGAAATTATATAAAATTGGATTGTGTCAAACTATGGAATGCCCTAAAGGCATTGAAGATTTTCAAATAGAGGAATGGCATGATCAGACCTGTGCACAGGGAAGTTTATTCTGGCAGCAGAATGAGCTCTAGATTGGAAGGAGGAGAAAGAGGAAGTGGGAAGATCTGTTTAGAAGCAATAGTCCAGGAAGAATGCAATAATGACCTGCACTCTTTTGGCAATGGAAATAGAAAGGAGGGAACAGGTGTGAGAGATAGTGTGGAAGTAGAGCCAGGAAGACTTGGCAATTGGTTAGATGTGCATGATGAGGGAGAAGGAAGAGTCAGAGATAAGACAAATCTTTCAACAATACATGTTCGGTAGTGCAAAAGGAGAGGAAAGTTCAGAGTGAAAGAGAAGTTCAATCTTGGTCATGTTAAATGTGAGGGGTTAGTTAAGCACACAGGAAGATTTATCTATGAAGCAGCTGGAGACATGAGTCTTGAGCTCAGGACAGAGCTGAGAAGCATGCACATTTCACCATTTAAGAGTCATCTGCATAGAGGTAGTGGTTGAAACTCTGGGAGTGGAAGAGGTTGCCAAGGGAGAATATAAATATAGAAGATAATATCAAAGATCACAGAACCATGAAAGATCTCTTTTAGCACAGTGAGGAAGACAGAGCAGGAATACTGTAGAAGTTGGAAAAGGTGACTTCTTTAACTGGAGGCTTGTTTTTCATACATGGAACTAGTGCATTTAAATTCAAGAGATGTAATAGAATTCTTGTCAGAACCTCTTAAAATTCTGCTAATACAGCATAGAAGAGAGAAGAAATAAGGAAAGACAATCCAATGCATAGATGGAATAAAAAAAAGTAAAGGACAGTAAAATATTAGGTGCTTAATAAAGACTTGTTGACTTGAGAGAATGACAGAGAAATAGAAATAGCGACAGAGAAGGAACTCTTGGTGTCATAAAGTGAATGTTGATGGGGAGGAAGCCAACGCTAAAGCTGGAGACATTTACTTCAAGGAGATGGGTAATGAAGAAAGAGGAGAGATTATTGCTTTAGGGGTAGAAGGATTTAAGGAAGACTTTTCTATTTTTTAGAAGGCAAGAACACATTGTGAACAAAATGGAGAAAGTTAGCAGAGAAGACAGCTAGTTAGCAGGCTAGCTAGATGGATGGATAGATAGATGGATGGATGGAGAGATTCATAGATACAAAGACAGATACATAGATTAATACATAAAGAATGCCATATTGCCAGTTGCTTATCCTAAGTGATGAATATGCAAATCTAACAAGTCATTTTAATGGGGAAGAACAATTTATAGAAGTGGACTAGAAAGGGGGAGAAGTAGGAGGAACTCCATGACAGCAAGGTGAGAAGACAGTTGTGGGGAGGGGCCTAGACCTCAGCAAATTGGTCAAAAGCTCATTTATCAGATCTGAGACATCCAGAATGGAATATAAGGTTCTGATAGAAGGAGAATGATGAAACGATGACTATGGAATGGACTAACAGTAGTATAGTTTACAAGGTTCCAGCCTCCTGTCTTTGGACTTCCTGGCATATCTTTTTTTTTCACCTTCAGGGAGATTCCATTGTGAAGATCTTCATTCTTGATGAATCAAGATGTTGAGGAATTTTCTTCCCCTTGGGGGTGGGAATAAACATTATTATTGTTATTATTATGAGAAATGCACCAGCCTAAACAATTGAATTTAGAAACTTGATCTCATAGAAATGTTGAAACTCATGAAAATCCATTTTCAGGAACTTTAGTCTATGAAATGTATTCATAAAAGGATACAGAAGAGTAGAGGATAGTAATTCCAGGTCCAGGAATTTCCCTTTTGGGTTTCCCATGTGGATCTCTTAAAGTTGCCTTTATTGCTCCTGGGAGTTATGGGATAAGAAAAAAATCTTTCTTTATTCTTTCTCATACCCAGCTGTACCAAGGGATACATGAAACAGAAAAACTAAGGGATTAAAAATATGTCCACTGCATTTAAGTAATAACATTATAAACAAAAATAATTATACAAAACTTAGGGACTTTGATGAGTGCAATAACCAAACACAGTTATAGATGACTTGTAATAAAATATGCCACCTATTTCATTACAGAGAGAGGATGGATTCAAGGTACAAAATAAGACATTTTTGGACAGGACCAATCTGGGAAATTGTTTTGCTTGTCCATACATACTTGTTTCAAGGCATTTGTGCTTTCTTTTTTCCCAGTGGGATGGCAGTACAAGAAATAAAAAATCTATTTTTATTCATTGAAAAAATATTTTTTTAAAAACTACATTTAAGAAGGATAGAAGGAACAAATCTTGGAGGAATAATTAGAGTAGAGTACCGTACCAGGTATCCAAGTAGAGAAAGAGTCCTGGCAAAGAGTAAAGGAAATCTCTTGACATAAAAGGGAAATGAAGAGGAATGATGCAGAATCTATAGGACTTTAAGTAAGAATAAAAGGAATTGAGAACCTCAATTCTCTTGGTGAATAAGAATCACTGACTTCTGCTGAGTGTTAGGTGTGAGTGGGTATCGAACAGCTTGAAAAAAATATTAGAGGTTTGGAATACCCGTGGGGAATGATGTCGAGAATCTATTGATAAAATATTCATTGAGTAAGCACAGTTCCAGTTGAAGTTGTAAATCATAAATTTATGGTAGGTAAAATTAACATTCCTCTCACCTATGCAGGCGAGTAGCATGAAAGTAGAAGCAAAGAATTTTGTTATAGAGATTATCTAGGGTTGAAGATTACCTGAGTGGGAATATCAGTAAGTCAAAGGGCAAGGGATAGCTAGTGAATCATTGAAGTGGCAGCAACTAAGGCAGAAAGGGAAAAAAAATAGCAGCCAGAGTTGAAGGATAAGACAGAAAATCAGGAGACTGAGTGACTAGGCTGTGATGATTAAGAACAGTAGGTTTTATCTTTGAGAAGAAGTGCTGGGCATGCAGATTAGGAAGCTTTATTCAGACAATGAAATTGCAAACAGTCCAATCTGAAAATCTAAGGTTTGTCCATATTTGTGAGTGGCTTAGAAGTGAGTTTCAGAAGCTGTTGAGATGAAGGGAACTGTGAGGTCAGGAGGCTGGATCATTAATGTGAGTATCCACAACTATTAGGATGATGGAAAGAGATGGAATGAAGAAGTCATATTTTTTGTTATGTCTGTCTTGACCACTAGGTCAGCCTTACTTCTCCTTCCCTGTCACCATAGTAGCTTTTTAGGGTCAAGTTCTTTTTTTGTTCTTATTGCTCATTTTTCTAATCAATTTCCTTAAATTTTTTTTTCTTAAATTGGGCTCTGCTTCCCTGGGGGAGAGGAAGCACTGTTCCAATCTTCCTGACTTTATGTGCTGCTGTTTTCAGAGCCAGTTCTGGGGATCTGTAAGTTTTTGGTGTTTCCACAGTGGTATGATCCCAGAAGTACGATCCCTACTCTACACCTCTGCATTCTTGGGTTAACACAGGAAGGGCTCCTGTTCCCTGCACTTTCAAATCCTAGTGTTCCTCTTGTGTGTAGAGCTGGGAGGAGGGCTCCTGCTCCCTTATAACTGGCTCTACATGCTTCTCTCTACCCTGAAACTGTGACCCAGAACTGTGTATTGGAATAGATATTACCAATCAGTGCCAGTTGTTCCCAAACCCAGCAAAGGTCTCTTTCTGCCTCCCTGTCACTGAGATGGGAGCTTCTGAAGCTGCATTTGCTGCCTCTGTAGTGCTCCTGCCAAGGTTTTTCAACAGGTGCTGCTACTGTGCTCTCAGCCAGTGCCCACCTGGGTGTCACAGACCTCTCCTGCAGACCTCCTAACCTGTCTTAAGCTAGAAAAATGCTTTACTCTGACCTTTTGTTTATTGGAGGTATTTTTAAAAAGTTGTTTGGAGGGGAATGATGGGAGAGTTCAGCTCGGTTGCTCTCTCTAATTCTCCAGCTCAACTGCAATAAAGGTGTTATTTGGATGGGAAAAGAGTGGGGGAAAGATTATTTTTGACTTAGAAAGATATGTGAAACAAAATTTTCAGCCTAGAACTGTAGCTAAGGCAGAGTAAAAATAGCACTGGACAGGAAATTAAGAAATATGAGTTCAAGTATTGATTTTTATACTTCAACTTGAAAAGACCACATAATCTTTTGGGGCCTTAGTTTCTTCGTTTGTAAAAAGAAGAGATTGGATTAGATATGTGACATCAAACTCAAATAGAAAAGATCCCTCCAGCCTCATATTGATTTAGAAATCCACAAATTCACATTATCTGTGTTGCATCATATTTTTATTAACTTTGTTAAGCATTTCCCAATTATATTTTAACTAGTTCATGCCTTAATTAGGAATTTTGCTGTCAATTTGAGGCAAGTTTGATTCCTTTGGACTATGATATATTATTTTAATTTGCTATTAAGGTTACTATTTGAGCACCGCTAAAACCTTTCTCTGGTACCCATCCATGATGTTGTCATATGTCATGTCCTCTCAAGAAAGAGAAGTTTCAAGTATGGATTAAGTGTACTATATTCCTATCATCTAAGGATCAGTGTAGCTAAATTTCAAGAAACTCAGAAGTGTGTTAGCCACAGAGAGATAAAATTTTGGCAACCCTCAAAGCCCATTCATGTGAGTTGTAGAAGAGTTGATAATTTTAGGAGGACCAGTAACTACATAAATGTGGATTATTGAAGTATTAAAGAATTTAGATGTAAGAAGAATTTGGTATCTACCACATTTAAATAAGTAAATAAATAAATATCACACACATACACACACACCCCCTTACTTTCCATCTTGGAATCAATGCTATGCATTGGTTCTAAAGCAAAAGAGTAATAAGGGCTAAGCAATGGGGGTCAAGTGACTTGCTCTGGCAAAATTTGACCCCTAGACCTACTGTCTCCAGACCTGGCTCTCTATCCATTAAGCCACCTAGCTGCCCCAAAGCGTGTACTCTGGAGCCATGAAGGAACCAGTGTTTTCTTGGAAAAAATTAACTAGATGTAGTCTACTTATAAATGTAGCATTTTGAAATAGATTAATACATATTTGAGATAATTTTATACCCTTAAATGCAGTCATTATAAAACCATGCTAATCTTTTAAAACATTTTCTAGATTAATAGTATCATTTTTGATACAATACTATATGATAGAGATGCTGACCATCATAATGGACTATTTGTGAACTTGAACATTCTAATAAATTAATGCTAACATAGATTAGTTAAACATAAGCACTGTTATATTGATTGTTGTATATCTGACTGAGTTGTTGTAAGAATATGTAATTATCAATGTGAACTATTCTTTAAACCCTAATCATTTAGTAAACAGATATATTAGTTCCAAAATAAAACATTGTGAACCTGAGAGACATTAGCCATTCTTTCAGGTTCATTGCTTAAATATTATCCAAATATGACTTGTTGCCTTTGTTTTTACTAGAAATAAATAGGATAACTTTGAATAAATTTTCCACATTTTCTTATCAATAAAAACCTTTCTGAAGTCAGAATATCTAGTTCTCTCTGGATCTTAAGAACAAATCTTTCTTTTTTTTTGTCTGACAGATTATTAGATTAAAATATTTGGATGTAATCTCACAGAATAGGTGGATTAGTTTTAAGAGAGTAGTTAATTGTGCTTCATGTGAGTCATGACCATTCCTCAAGAGGGAAATATAACTCCTGATTTAAAAGAAATGAATTACAATCAGACAGAAAAAGCCATTGCCTCCCACATAGTCTTGCCAAATAAGTTCTTCAGTCTGTTCTCACCCTACTTCAAGGCTAGTCCTCTATAGATTTCCTGTACTAATCAGGCTGCTTCAAGTCAAGACTTGAATGGGAACATGGCCAAAGAAACACCAGGTGTTCTGAGAGGTAGCATCAGTGAGTCAATTGAGTAGGATGTCAGGTTTAAACCAAGATGTTGGCAGGGCTTTAGGGCATAGTGCTCACACTAGAGGTGCAAACTTTGTAATAAAATGAACAAAAATACACACATAAAGCCAAATTTGCTAGAATGGTTGCCTATTTCACCGCATGTGTGGTTTTGTTTCAGTGGGTAGATGATGTACCCTATTAACAGAATTTGTAGGTGTAACAAAGATACAAAATGCAAAATTAATATAGCATTAGTAGTTTTAAAATATGTACTTACATGCTTTATTAAATTACAAAATATATTACATACATTTTATGAAAATTATATATATTTCATATGATTAAATTATCATCCTCTTGATGGGCTAAATACCAATTAGCATAAGTGTACAATTTATTCCCTATGCAATTTGTCTAGGAAAAGGGATCTTTTTTTCCAAAAGTTAATCCCATATCTAGATTTTTTATGAGTGATGGAATATTTTGTCTTATTACTAGTTTACTCCTCTATTTGTCAAAAAAAGCAATGCTCAAAACAGTCTCAGGCTGTGTTGAGGCTTCAGTGTCCATGTAGGCATAGCTTTAAACTTGACAACATATATTTTATACCACTTAATAAAAATAATTACAGTAATTAATAATGATGATGATGATGATAGCTGACATTTATATAATGTCTTAACCTTCCCAAATCTCTTGACATATTATCATGTCAAGTCTTCCTTTGAATCTTGCAAGACAAATGCTACAGGCATTATTATCCCCATTTTATAGATGAGGAACCTTGGGTTTGAGTGTTTAGAGCAGGGGTCTGCAACCTTTTTGGCTGTGAGAGCCATAAACACCACATTTTTTAAAATGTAATTTCGTGAGAGCCGTACAGTGCTCACAGTGCGCTCCTATAACAGCGCCTGAAAAAAAATTGACTTTATGGCTCCTGCAGAAAGAGTCATATCTGACCCTCAAAAGAGCCAGATATGGCTCGAGAGCCATATGTTGCCAACCCCTGGTTTAGAGCCCAGATCATACAGCAAATAAGCACCTGGAACAGGATGCCCATTCAGACTTCTTGTCTACAAGTCTATCACTTATAAAGTCTTGCATATAAGAGCTGTTAAATAAATACTTATTGATGAAATTAATTCATGACAAGATGAATTAATATAGATGTTCTCTTTTTTCATTGGTTCCAATAGCACAGCACCAACCCTTATGTCTTCAGTTTTCCAAACGTGATTGCATGAGGTGATATATCGAAACTACCATCTTCTACAGTATGGCTATTTCTATAGTTAATATACTTGGACTGAACAACTTGATCAAGACAGTCATTAAATCAGTCTAACTGATTGAACTGACCACTTTTTTACCTAATGTTTTACCAGTTATTTCAACATTCTTACCTTATTTTTTTTATGAAGCAAAAATACCATAGAGCTAACTGGCCCTTGATTTATTTGTTTTTACATTTTGTTGTATTTAAATAATTTTTCCTTCTTCAAATTCAAGAAACTGTCTGGTTTGACTCCAGACTCACTCAAATTACTGTGCATGATAGAGATATGTTGTAATAGATAAAGGGAGGGGATTAGCCTTGCAGTCAAGAAGATCCAGAATCAATCCCTTCCTCTCGCTTTCTCTAGCTGTGTGACACTGGTCAGTCACTTCACCTCTGAGTGCTCTTAGGCAATTCTCTTGTACTATAATTACAAGATAAGTTGCAGATTAGCATTAGTAGAGGGAGTTTCCATAGTAGGAGTTCCTCCACATGGATGAAATCACAGGATCAGATCTGAAACAAAAGCTGTGAGTAATAGTTCCCCTGAAATACAATTCTCAGAGAAGGCACATGTAGGAGTTGTATCCTCTTCTGTAGCTGTCACTCAGATATTCTAACTGTTGGTAGGGAGGGAATTATCTTTGCCTCTCTTGCCTCCCGCAGTATTTTGTTGCTATTGCTGTCTTCATGGCTAAACATACAGGGCTGCCTCTATAGATTGGTTGAGAATAAGGTACTTTTAAATCCAGAGCTAGAATTGAGAGGGACTCATATCAACAGAGTACCTAGGCAAGTAGCAGAGGTAATAGGATAATACCTTTAATTTTCTTTTTCTCTTTCTTTCTTTCTCTTCCTTCCTTCCTTCCTTTCTTTTCTTACTACCTTCCTTCCTTTCTTCCTTTTAAGGAAAGGTGCTTCCTATCACTGGTCCCTCATTTGTAGAATGAGTTCTTATCTTTTTGTGTGTGTGCTTTGGATTCATTTGGCAGCCTGATAATGTTTGTGGAACCTTTCTTAGAATATCTTAAAATGCTCAAAATGAAATAAGATTACAAAGAAAACCTTGTGTATTTAAGTGGTTACCAAATGTTTTTTTAAAACAAGTCCATGGATTAGAGGGACTTGGAACTTAATTAATATCACATAGAGATGCCTAAGGAAAAGCCATACTAAAGTTCCTTTGGTACATGATCCAGTAACAAGGGTTTCAGGGTTTGGAATCATAAGACCTGGGTTCAGATGCCAGTTCTTCCACATACTGCCTGTGTGACTTTGGGCAAGTCAGTCCCTCATCTGCAAAATGAAGGATTTGGATAAGAGATGGCTTCTAAGTAGAGAACTTGTGAAACTTAACCCTAATTTTTGAGGTCCATATGAGAAGCTGTCAGCTTGCTTCAAGGGATGAGAATCAATTGCTGGCTTCTTTCATCAAATCAGTCCTAATTTAATGTCCTGAAGTAACAAGCCCCAGTAGATAAAATCATGACAAGAATGACTAAGGGTATTCTAAAAAAAACATTTTTACAGATGCCAGTGAATAGTATGTTTTCTCTTTTGCTCATTTTAAAAAGGTGAACACTACATAGTTGATAAAAAGAGGCCAATGAAAACAGAGGGAATGACTGCTGTGCAGTTCTGGGCATTTTGTGTGTTAAAATTGATTTGAGTGTAAAACTTCTAAAGGAGGTGATTTAATAATTTTTCTTAATATTATCATCATTTATAAGTATTTTAAATGATTGTAATTATAATAGCCATTCTTGGCCCCAGATTTAGAAGAGATAAGAAAAATATACCTCTTTTAGCTCTTTGCAGAGGTAAGGGACTATGGGTAGGAAAGGTTCCCTCTACTATCTAACTCAGGTGGTGTGTTTGGGACAGCCAGTGCAAAATAAGAGATGTTTGATTTGGAACCCTTGCATGGAAGCAACATGGAAACTAGACTGGCAAACTGTAGAGTGGTTCCCAAATTTTTTTGGACTACCGCCCCCTTTCCAGAAAAAATATTACTTAGCCCACTGGAAATTAATTTTTTAAAAAATTTTAATAGCAATTAATAGGAAAGATAAATGCACCTGTGGCCATCACTGCCTCCCTGGATCGCTGCAGCACCCACCAAGGTGTGGAGTGCCCACTTTGGGAATCACTGTGTGTAGAGTGTGAGGAGAATGAATATTCTGTGAAATATGTATGTCAAGGTAGGCCGGGGCTAGATTAGGTGGGCTTCAGATGAAAAGCAAAGGAAGAGATGATCTTTATATGCAGACAAGCCAAAAAGCAACAGACATTTATTTATTTATTTTTAAACCCGTTCCTTCTGTCTTAGAATTAACACTATTTCATTTCCAAGGCAGAAGAGAAGTAAGGACTAGGTAATTGAAGTTAAATGACTTGGCCAGGGTCACATAGCTAGAAAGTATCTGAAGTCATATTTAAACCAAAGACCTTCCATAGCCAAGCTGGAGTTCTATCCACTGAGCCATCAGGCAGCCCCCAGCAAGCTTTAAGTTCTTACTATGTACAAGGTACTGGGGATGCAAAGAAAGACTGCCAAAGCAATGCCTTTCTCTCAAAAGCTCACAGTCTAACTGGGGAGGCAACATGTAAATACATGCATACATCATACATGAAACATGAAGAAGGGGAAAAAGTAAACTTGGGTGGTGAGGGAAGATGAGATCGAAAGGGTCCTTCTGCAAAAGATAGTATTTGAACTGGGTCTTGAAAAAAGCTGGGCATGGTAAGAGGTACAGATGGGGAAGGAGAGCATTCCAGGCATTGGGAACAATCAGTGCGAAAGTCTAGTCCAGTGATTCCCAAAGTGGGCACTACTGCCCCCTGGTGGGTGCTGCAGTGATCCAGGGAGGCAGTGATGGCCACAGGTGCATTTATCTTTCCTATGAATTGCTATTAAAATTTAAACAAAAATGAATTTCCAGGGGGCTAAGTAAAATTTTTTTCTGGAAAAGGGGCGGTAAGCCAAAAAAGTTTGGGAACCACTGGTCTTGTCAAATAGGAGGAATAGCAAGTAAGTGAGCATCACTGGATAGGGAAGAGGAGTAAAATGTGAGATTAATAATAATAATAACAACTAAAATTTCTTTAGCACTTACTATGTGCCACGCACTATGCTAAGCACTTTATAAAAATTTGTGACTAGAAAGGTTAAAAAGGACGAGTTTGTGAAAAGCAGTGAATGCCAGAGGACTTTGTATTTGATCCTGAAGGCAATAAATAGAGACCAAGGGTGGAATGGTCAGATCTATACTTCTGAGTGTGGGGGATTACCTGAGCCTGTAATCCTGTTGCTGGAGGAGGACTGAGGCTGGTGGATTCTTTGATTTAAGGAGTACTGAATGGCAGTAAAGCCAATTGGGTATCATCACTAACTTCAGCACTGATATAATGAGACCCAAGAGAGGAGAGGTTTTCCACAGGAAGTCAAGATCAGAAAGACAAAGCTGGTTAAAGCTTCTCTGCCAATCAGCAATTAATTTTTTATTTTACATCTATACAAGTTTCAATAATTGTTTCCTGACATTTTGTGATTCAAATTCTCTCTCTGTCTCCCAAGATGACAGATAATATGATATAGATTGTCCATGTGTCACTATACCTTCTATATTTCCACATGCATCATATTATGAAAGAAGAAACATATCACATACTAGAGAAAAATTCACGGAGGAAATAAATGAAAAAAAATGGCATGCTTCCTTCTGCATTCAGACTCTGTCAGTTCCTTCTCTAGCAGTGGATAGCTTTCTTCATCCTGAGTCTCTTGGACTTGTTCTGGATCTTTGCATTGCTGATAATAGCTAAATAATTCACAGCTGATAGTTACACTTTATTGCTGCCGTGTACAATTTTCTCCTGGTTCTGCTCACTATACTTTGTATCACTTCAAATATATATGTCTTTCCAGGGTTTATCTTGTTCCCCATTTCTTATGGTGAAAAAGCATTCCATTACAATTATATTCCACAACTATTTAGCCATTTCCTAAGTGATGGGCATCCCTTCAGTTTCCAGTTCTTTACCACCACAAAAAAAAAAAAGCTGCTAAAATATTTTTGTATAAGTAGGTCCTTTCCCTCTACTTTTGATCTCTTTGGGATATAGACCTAGCTATGTCAAAGGGGAGGCACAGTTTTACAGCCCTTTAGAAAATATATCTCCATGGCAGAAATGACAAGATTTGACACTTGACTAGATTTGTGAAGTGAGACATGAAGAAGAGGCCAAACCTTCAAATCTAGGAGGCAGGGAGCATTGGCAGGAACAGAGAAACTAGAAAGAGGGAAGAGTGTTTTGAATAGGTTGAACATATAGACTGTGTTTGGAGGAATATGTCTTGGATGTTTCTTTCTAAGTCTCCTACTCACTCACCCCCTTATCTCAAAAAGCTGAAATCAGTGCCAGATAAATAGCACTTGGAATTTTCTCAGTCCAGGCAGCACTGGTACTGCTTCTCTATTCTCTCCTCACACATATGTCTTTTACTTGCCCTTCTCTCCCCTCACAGAGCTACCACTCTAGTTTAGGTCCTCATCTTTTCTTATTTGAAATACTACTTTAATTCTCTAATTGGTTTCCCTGCCTGGTCTTCCCCACTCCAGTCCATTCTCCACACAACTGCCAAAATGATTTTATTTCATTAAACCTGGGTCTTAGGGGCAGCCAGTTGGCTCAGCGGATAGAGAGCCAAGCCCAGAGATGGGATATCCTGTGTTTAAATCTGTCATCAGACACGTCCTATCTATATGACCCTGGGCAAATCAGTTAACCCCAACTGCCTAGCCCTTACTGCTCTTCTGCCTTAGAACTAATACAAAGTATTGATTCTAAGAAGAAAGGTAAGAATTTTTTTTAAAAGCCTGGATTTCCTCAGAAATAAAGCTATCACCCTTTGCTGATGAAATGGTCATAGGGAATCCACCAAAAAAAACCTTATCAAAAAATAATTTAAGCAAAGTTTCATCTTATAAAATAAACCTACATAAATCAACAGCACTTCTCTGTAATACATTAAAGTCCAACAGCAAGAGATAGGAAAACAAATTCTCTTTAAAATAACTGTAAACATTATAAAATACCTGAGAGTCTACCTGCCAAGACAAAGCCAAGAACTCAAACTGCAAAAATAAACCACCTGGACTGTATGACATTTTGAAATGTTAGTCACTTCACATTCTTTTTTCTTTTTGAAACAGATAAAGACACACTCTCTCATGTCAAGCAGATCTTTACAAATCCACATTTGGACCTGAATCCAGAATTTAATCCAAATATCAAAGACTACTACTCCGAAGTCCCATTTGATATCATAACAGTAACAATTGGAGCAGAGACTTCTAATTGTCAATGCAAAATACATCTGGATGAAAAGACAGGACCAAGGTAGGGGGCAAAGATATAAAAAGTATTGAATCGGTTCTGAATGATGGGAAGCTAGTAATAGATGTTTATCTCAGATTTCAAACTTCAGATTCATGAAGTATCAAAGATCTGTGAAGCAAAATCACCTGGGGAAATTACAAGAGGGTGAAATCATTCCTCTTTCCCAAGGACTCTATCAATTAAGGAATACATTACTTTTATTGATTATAATTCACTCATCTGATGAAAATCCTTATAACTTTGAGGAGGCAATATGGGATAGCAAAAAGAGTTCTGTACTTGGAATCAGGAATAGCTCGTCTCAAATCCCCACTCAGGAACTTACTTGGTTCTGTAAGAGGCATAAGTTTAAAAGTAGATGTGTAAGCAGGCTAGGAAAAGCCTTAGCTGGAGGTCATGGACATTCTGAATGGAATGTAGGGAAAGGAGGAAGTGGCTTGTGCCTGAGAAGGACTCCATGGTGGTTGGCACAAACTGTTGCTGACCCTGGGATATCTCAGAGCTAGGAGAGTTGTATCCAGATTCCCCGGGAAAATCCTGAGAGTGGTGAAGGCTTACAGCAGAGGACATCAGACCTGCAGAGCAGCACCGAGTAGGGAAGTGGTTTGTGATCTGGTGGACAGCATTGCAAACTTTCTCTCCCTACCTGGATACGTTGGATCACCTGTTCTGGTGGAATTGACTCCTGGCATCCTGAAACCATCCCTGGATTAGCTGTGAGATCCCAAGTAAAGCCACCCTCGGGTCCTCAGCTAAGCTGACCAAACCTGGCTGGAACCAGGTTGGGAGAACCTTTTCCCTTGTGACTCCAGTACAGCTTTCTTTGGGCCCAGTCTTGCTTAGATCATAGGAGAGTGTAATCAAGTCCTTCCCCTGCCCCTGTGGTTTGCCCATAGCTTTTAAGTGTAGTAAACCCTATTCCCATCCTTAATTTGTCCTTGATTAAATGTGTTGCCTTAACTTATAAACTCCTGCCTTTACTTTGCTGGTCTCCATAGGCCTAGTCTTGGTGCTTCAGAGTGGCAGTTGGACCTAACGGCCAATTCAGTAACAGACACCCCTTTGCTGTTAAACTAAAGTCTCCCTACTTGTTGGGCCCCTTCCTGTCATTCCTCTCTCTCACACCTACCTGGACCCATATTTACTGTTCAAGGCACCTTTCCCTGGTTTCTCCCTTAACATTTTGACACCCCAGATGGCTGGGTAACAGGGAGGTAGACAGTAAGTGTCTCTTGGGCTGCCAAAGCCACTGTGGAAACTGAGAAGATCTCAACATTGGGGGGAGGGGGGGAGGGGGAGGTTTCAGCCATTGGTTGTGAGCTGAAAGTTCTTAACCAGTGGTGAGCTGCTCAGAACTGCTCCCCCCACCCCAGGTCATTCATAAAATCTCTGTGGGAAGGCAAAATACTATCAGGCCTGGAGTGGCCCCAGAGAAAGGGTTTTTTACTATTTTGTGTGTGTGTGTTTTGTTCTCTGTTGTTTGTGCTTAATTGTAATTGTAATTGTTGTTGGTTATTGTTATTGATTGTTGTTATTAGTGGTTATTAGTCAATAATTGTGGCTATTATGTGGCTATTAAATATGGCTGGTCAGTTTGGGCAATGATGGGAACAATGATGTTGGAGGATTGGATTGATTATGTCATCTTGGGGTTGTGGCAAGGAGTATTAGCTATCCCATACCTGTGGTTCAAAATCATACCCAGGTATTGTAGGGGTGTATTAGATTTGGAATTTGCCCAACCCATTCTCACTATTAATGTCCTGGATTTACAATCACACATGCCAGTCATTGTCTTTACTGGTTATTTTATGTATAAATTAAGGTGGATGGTCTTTCGTGTCACTTGTTGTTTTAAGATCATAGTGACCTGGTGTTTTAGGGATTCAGAGACTAAGCAGATGTTACGGTTGTTTCAAATCAAAATGAATAATTTGGAATTATACATGCAGAATGCTGGTGTTTCTGGTCAACCTCTTAGTCCTCCTAATACTGGCAATGTGGCTGTATTTTCACACATGGGAAATTCTGGCAAAGGTGTTACATCTAAGGCTGACTTGGAACAGCAGGAGCTGCACAAGGGTGATAAACCCATTAATCTTTTTCTCCTTCGTGACCTTCTGATTGTACTTGAAGATGGCATTTTCCATGTGAGGCAGCACACTAGGTTTAGGACAGAGGATGTAGAAAATTTAAAAAGAAAGATCCCAAATTTCCATGATGATTCTGGGAAGTTTGTTAAGATCTTTAAGGCATTTATAAAAGCCCATGACCCCTGACTTTAAGGATTGCTGGTATGTGTTGGGTGAGATCTTATCAAATCATGATAGGGCCAAGTTTGTTGAAGAGACCAAGAACACAGAGGGGATGACACCATGGCCAGTAGGAGGAACTGGACCTCAATTCAGTTCCAATATAATGAATGTTAAAACAGGTGAGAAAGTCATTAATAAAAATCATGGAAAAAAATTCTCAGCGTCCAAACTCATGGTCTAAATTTGAGAGAATCAGGCAGACTGCACAAGAGGCCCCAGCAACATTCCTCGATCGAATTATTGAGGCTGCTGAGATGTATCTGGGTAAGAATGTCTCAGAGAATACCACCGTGGACCATGTAAAAAGAATATTTGTTAGGAATGCTGTTCCCCAGGTTAAGAAGTTCTTTACAGATAATTACCCAGATTGGGAACTTCTGAGCCTGAATGAGTTAAAACCAAAAGTCACTTATGTGTTTGTACAGGAGAAAGAAAGGGGAAGTGATGAGAAAGATACCCTAATTGAAAGCCTTAGGAAACAGTTAAGGGAGGCAAATTCTAGAGCCAATGAGGAGATGAATGAAATTGAGGCAGTGGCAGTGTTAAGGGCAGCAGAGAATAAGAATAATGCCAATAATTATAGACCTAGTGGCAATACATACACAAGGAATCAGAGACAGTAATCCTGCTATGTTTATGGCCAAATTGTACATTTTGCAAGGGAGTGTAGATATAGGAGAAGGTCATATTGGGAGAGGTACAACAACAACAATGGATTTAATCGGTTTAATAATAATTATGGATACAGGGGAAATAACTGGAATAATGGTTTTAATCAGGGAAATGAACAGCAAAATGTGTTCCAATGCCAGAATGCATGCTGCCAAGATGCTGAAGCTCCTAATTTGGCAACGATGCAGGATTACATATGGGCTGGAGAAAGGCTTAAATACAGCCATATTGTACAGGGGAATGTTAATAATCGTAACATGAGGGACAGCTTCATTATGAAGGTGTGCCTGAAATTCAGAAGTGATTAATCAAGGTAATGGGACTAAGGTGAATGTTGATGAAATTGTATGTGTTAAAGATGATGATAAAGTAATTGTGAATAATAGAAATGGTGCACTTGGTATTAATATTGATTTGATTGGCGATAATAAGAATTTAATTAATAATGGTGATGACTTGGTCAGTGTTAATTTAAATGGAATCAATGATAGTTTAATCAATGCGAATGATAATTTGATGAGAATTAATGATAATTTGAATGGTGTTAATGTTAAATTATCTGAATTAACTATTGGTAATGGTGAAAATAGTACTTTAACCAATGTTAATGGTAATTTACCCACTGGTAGTAGTAATTTAACTAGTGTTGGTAATAATTTGATTAAGATTGATGATGGTTTATATGGTGTTGATAATAATTTGATTAGTGTTGTAAATAATTGTGAGCAAAAGAGAAATAGTGTTGTAAATTGTGTTAGAAGTTCTAGTAAGTGTGGAATTAAGAAGAATAATAGGAATTGTGATTTGATTAAGGATAATTTGATTATAAATAAGAACAAGGATACCAGAATAGAGGTGAAAAGGACCGAAGGTTTAAAATCCTGGGAAAATTCTGTAATTCAAGACGATGTTAACTTGGATGGATAGGAAATGGCTGAGCTTTATTCTGATGTTACTGTTTTAGCTCCTGTATTGGAAACTTTCCAACCTCCCAATAGTACTGAACCATACGTGTCTGTAACTATTGGAGATCAGATTCACAACCTTCTTGTGGATACAGGGGCGAGTAAATCAGTTTTGCAAAGCTTTCCTGAGGGTTGTGCAGCTGTTGGTACAATGGATGTTGTTGGTGCTACAGGTGTGACTCAGAAAGTAGCTAAATTGAAAGCAAAAATGGTGACCCTAGGACCCCTTTCAGTGGAACATGCATTTTTGTGGGTTCCAGAATGTCCAATGAATCTTTTGGGAAGGGATTTGTTCTGTAAATTACAGGCTACTATCCAATATACTGAATCTGGTGATATTTCTTTGCATCTCCCTTAACAGTTCCTTTGAATACTTGGACCCCTCATCTGCATAATGAGGGCTGGACTGGATGACCTCTAAGTTCCCTTCTAGCTCAAAATCTTTATCACCATGAGCTAAGATTCCCTGGAATTCCAGTTTTGCTTTGGGAAAACTACATAGGTAAATTGGACTAGGATAGAGAATCTTGATATTGGTAAATAATCAAGAGAAGATTTTAAGGACCAATCTTTGCTTAGGGCAAAGATTTGTATAAGGCAATGGTTCTCAAACTTTTAGGTCTTAAAACACCTTTTTACACTTTTTAAAGTTATCAAAGATCTCAAGGAGCTTTTGTTTATTTCCATTATACCTATCAATATTTATTATATTAGAAATTAAATCCAAGTGTAAAGATTAAAATTAATATACAATAACTATTATATTTTATAAAGTCTATTCATAACTAAAGTTAAACAAAAGCTAACCAAGCTGTAGTCATGAGAAAAGAGATAGCAAGAGGGAGGAGTTTCAGAACTATATACAAAACATGACCACCACACAACGTGGTGGAGAGATTAAAAGTATTTCTGGGAAATACTGAGGGACTTCTGGGGGATGAAGTCCAAAAGTACAAAATTCTCTAATTATACACAATAAAAATTTAAAATTCTATAAATTAATGCATTTAAAGTAACAATAACAATCTCATATTAACCTAACATATTTTATAAAAATTACTATATTTTCACATTGTTATTAAATAACAGACTATTAGTAAATTACTATGTTAGTAAAGAACATCTTCAAAACAAAATAATTTAGTGAGAAGGATGGCATTGTTTTACATACTTTTGTAAATCTCCTTAATGCCTGGTTTAATAGAAAACAGCTGTTTTTTTTCTATCTTCTTCTGTATTCAATCTGTTGCAATTTGTTGCTTTGAAGTTTATGAAGAAAATCTGCCCTCAAAAATTATGTAGTTGGAAAAGGGAGGAGTATTTTAATAGACTAGTAATATTTTAGTATTATGATAAAAATAGTTTTGACCTCAGGGGCCCCCTGAAAAAGGCTCTGGAATCCTTAGGCTAAGAGCCAAACTTTGAGAACTGCTCCTTAAGGGTTAATGAACATTTCTGAGGAGCATAGAGCACTTGGGCTTGGACTGACAAAGACTCATTTGTATGAGTTCAAATCTGACTTCAAATACTTTCTAGATGTGTTACTCTGGGCAAGTCACTTAACCCTGTTTGCCTGAGCTTCCTCATCTGTAAAATGAGCTGGAGAAGGAAATGCCAAACCACTCCAGTATCTGTGCCAAGAAAACATTGAAATGGGGTCATGAAGAGTCAGATACAGCTGAAACAACTCAACAACCAAGATTTCTGAGCACTGATATTTGTCTCTGCAGCTCAAGTTAACAAGAATTGATTGTCTATTACATAGTTAGGTACTTACTGTGCTGGGTGTGGGAGATAAGAAAAATAAGTGAAATAGTCTCTGCCCTCATGGAGCTGCTTGCAAATATTCAGGAGGCTTTGCTGTGGGTAGCTTCTAGAGTTTATTGCCTGTAATTTCCTGATTAGGAGGTCAGGTTTTCTAAGTCATCTTTATCAGCTATTTCAATAGGTGCTAGTATTTTTGGATGTAATAGTGAAATTCAATCAAACCCCACTAAATGCTAGTGCCCATGGATGGTAACTTTATTTAGAACTTTCACACTATCTTGAAAAAAAATGTATCACCTGGGGCGGTTAAGTGGTTCAGTGGTTGAGAGCCAGGTCTAGAGATGGGAGGTCCTGGGTTCAAATGTAGCCTCAGATACTTCCTAGCTTTGTGACTCTGGACAAGACACTGAATCCTAGCTCTTACTTCTCCTTCCTCGGAACCAATATACAGTAATGATTCTAAGCCAGAAGATAAGAGTTTTGAAAAATAAATCACATGTATTTTTTTACCCTGAATTCTTGAATTTAACCTGAGGATAAGTTAATATGATTCAGAAATTCCAATTAATGTAGAAACAGTGAAAATTATTATAATATATGCTCTTTCAGATAATGCTAACAGATAACATTCATGTTGAATTTTCAAGTTTGGAAAGTTCTCTTTATAAATTATTACCTAATTTAACCATCATAGCAATGCTATGAGGTATTGTTATTTTATCTGTTTTATAGCTGAGGAAAGTGATACTGAAGTGGTTAAATGACTTACTCATAGTCACTCAGTTGAGAGAGAATTTGAACTTAGGTAAGCCCACTATACTGTCCATTTTGCCACCTAGCTGCCTTGTATGCTCTTGGGGCATGTTATTTGACCTACAGTATAAACCATGTTATGGTAAGGATTTTACTTTATTTTTCTCTTTTTATAGCTTTCTTCTAAAATTATATTCCCTTCATAATCCAAAATTTCTCTGCTTTCTGAGCATTTATTTATTTATTTATGCTCCATCCTATGTGATGATTTTTTTTTAACTCAAATGACATTCTTTCTCATTTTTTGCCTCTCATCTTTCAGTTTTGCAAATTATCCTCTGGGATTAGGAATGAACAAAATCCTGATTCTTGTGGTAGATGAATCTCAAGTGAATGGTGAAGTCCTCAGCATTTACAAACTCACAATTTACCGAGAAGATCGCCCAAGTCTACCCTTGTTCAATGACTACGTGGCTTGTGGTTTTGTGCAGGTACATCTTAAAATTTCAGCTTGATTTATCTGATTATGTTCAGTGTGCCCCTGAAAAGTATGTAATAAGGATGTATCATGAAATTTTGAGTGAATTTAAGAGCAAATTATGGTTGACCAATGGAATTAAAATGCCCAACTTTGTTTGCAAAGGATGTTATAATGATCATTTACCCCTACCATTTTGATGATGCTCACCCTAGGCACTATACTTATTGCAAGAAATGCTCTTACCATTCAATGGATTTGTTATGTAACACACACATATTAAAAGAAATAATGGTAAAAATTTGGGAACCTGAAATACTAAGAAAGTTGGAATTTTCTTAATATTTCTGTTAAATTCTGCTTATTTTCTTGGATTATTCATGTTTTTTTGCATGTAATAAGAGAAAATATGAAGTATGCACTAGAGATAGAGGGAAAGAATGAATGCTCTAGGGATATTTGAATAAATAAGTTCATTGGTTGACTTATTCCTTATCTTCTCTTCACCTTTGGTACTGCTAAGAAACTGCAGTTACTTCACTGATTCATCATCCCTCACTCATGCTTCTTTTTGCAATTGGTATGATTTTGGAAAAGGATGCTATTGTTCATTTCATCAGTCTTCCTTGCTCTTCAATTCCCTTCTCTTCTATTTAACCTTGATTTCTGAATAAAATCATTGGTTCTTAAGAAACTCTCATAAATCATCTCCTTAAATATCATATTTATAGATTTAATGGAAGCTAGGTTTAATTAAATGTATCTTTCCTTTTAATTGAGAAAGTACAATTTTAAACAGGTAATATAAAGTTCATATGATGGTACTGGGATCTCAAAAGTTTTATGAAAATATATGTTGGCTCTCACCATCAAATAGAACTTCCTTGAGAACAGAGATTGTGATTTGCCTTTGTATAGAGAGAGTCTATTACACTGTTGACACTTGGCAAATTATTGATTATTAATTGTTGATGGATGAAATATGAAAGAATGGCTGATTGATAGGCTGATTTCAGGTAGTATTGGGTGCCATGTCTAAACAATGATCTACTCAGTACAGTGTTCTCATTACATCATTCTCCAAGTTTTAGTTTGCATCAGATCATTTAACATAGATCTTCATTCCCCAAGTAGCATTGTTTGTCTCCTCCTATTTACAACTTAATACTTCAAAGGTAATTCTGTGTTTAAAAAAAATGGAACATAGAAAAAGAGATTAAAATATGGCTAACTCTCAATCACCCCCTTTTCAGGGAATATATGTGATTCATTTTCTAACTGCAAATGAGTAGAAAGGGCCAAAGTGGAAAAGGTCAGGGCTCAATTAAGACATGGATAAGTGTATTTTAAAATTTTAGATATAAGTGAATTTGGGATAAATGGTAACAATTGAATTTACATAAAACTTTTAAAAAGAGTTACAAAGTGATTTATATATACAATTGCATTTGATCATCACAACAACTCTACAAAGTAGGTATTATTATTATTATCTGTATTTTACAGATGAGAGAACTGAGGTCCCAAGAGGTAAAATAGTTTGACCAGAGTCATACATCTAGAAATCCTGTTTGAGGCAGGAATTAAATCCAGGTTTTTCTTTCTCCAAGTCCAGAACCATCTACTAAGTCATCCATCAGCCTAATCTTTCTTCTCATGGATTATGATAAAATCCACAAAAAAGAATGCTTTAACTATATAATGACCCCTGGAATAATATACACGTGGAACAGAGTGTTGAGAGTGATAAGTTATGTTGTTTTCAGAAAATTTAAAGAATATGGGAAATGGACTACTTTAACCTGAAAAAAATACATAAAACATTCAAGATGAAGCAACAGTTCCTGTGAGTGCATATTTAAAATGGACAATAAAATAGTCTGGACTTGAAAATGGACTTGAACTTTCATTATTCAAATGTATAGTAGAAATAGGAGAGAGAAAACCACTGCATATTTTGGAAAAGATAGCATTGCTCTAAAATAACCATTGATTTCAGTGTAATGCAGAACTCTTGCTTTTCTTGAGTTTGTTCTTTTAAAATAATAACTTACAGGTTAACAAAAAAAGATAAGTTTTTCCTTTAGCATTGGCATGTAATTTTATGACTCGGCCAAACTTGTTGATTGCTCAATGTTCTAGTAATTCCATAGAATACCCTTGCCATCAAAATGATTGATCACTTATTCTTCTGGAATGGAAGCCACTTTTCTATTTGCTTGTATGAAATGATGGAAAGAGCACTAGACTTGGGTCTATATCTCATCATTAATATTTCCTAGCTTGTTTTGGCTTCGTTATCATCAATATTTAGAATAATAATATTGTTTCCACCTACTTTTTCAGGTTTTTGTGAGGATCAGATAAGATATTATTTTTAAAAGTCCTTTGCAAATAGTAAAGATCAATATAAAGTGAATTACTATTATTTTTATGAAAGAAAATTTTAAATATTTATATTGTCTTTTAATATTCAAAATATCATCAAGAAAATTCAAAGATATATTTCAGGAATCTGTGTATTCCATACACAATCTACTATGGAAAGATTTTTTAAAGTTAATACTATTAATAAACAATTACAAGATTTGAAGTTTATATGGCATAATTAAGTGATTAAGAAACCCCATGTCTTTTTAGAAGATTTTATCAATTTCTTTTGCTTTTATATGATTAAACTCATAACTCAACTCTTCCACAATTTACTTAACCATTCCTTAATTGATGGAGCTCTAATTTTGTCTCCAGTGTTTTGCTATTCTCATGAAGTCCTACTGTAAATATTTTGGTGTAAGTTGAATCATATATTATAATAGAAATTTTAAATACGCAACAGTGTTATATGTTAATTATTATATCAGAGTATAAAAATGATCATTTTTTACTTTAATATGCTTTACTTTCTTATCTTACTTTTGGTATGTTTTGGTTATGTAAAAATAGTTAATTTCTCAAAAAGAAAAACATTTTTCATTATAGAGTAAATGATTTCTATCATGTCTTAGGGGCAGCTTTCTAATCAATCTGTTTATATTTATTCAATATTTTTAAAGAACTTTCTAGCTAGCTCGATATTGGCTTGAATATATGCAAATGTGTAGCTTAGATACATTACCAGGGACACCTCAGGACTACTTAAGTGACTTTTACTGAAATTTCAGTATTGTCTACTTTAAGCCACCTTTTCCTTTTATTGATCAGAAAAAAATAAAATGATATTTAATTACATTAGAATCTGCACTATTGAAATATGTTGCAAGAAGACAATCTGATCACAGTGTCTAAAGCGATATTCAAAACCAGAATTTTTTTCCAATATCATATGATCTTCTTGAAGTCAGATTTGATTATTTTTTTTATCTTTATTGCCTTTCATATAGGAAGTGTTCAATAAATACTGATTTAATCGAATCGAATTCAGTAACTTAGTACTTACTTAGTTGAGGTGATATAAAGAAAGAAATATTAGAGCATTTCTATGCAGGGAAAATATGCCAAATATTTGCCTAGACGTGTTCTTATGTATCTATTCCTATCCATTTACAAGAGTCACTTTAATCTTAATATTTTAGCTTTATTGAATTCTATTGTGTACATTGAATAGGTGGTTAATGATTAGTGATTTCTGTGCTTTCCTTTTAGTTCAAGGGGCAAAAGGATAAATCTGGTGTGAACTGATGAGGATTCCTTTAAACACTTCACTAGGTACAACTGACAACAGGCATCACCAGGAAAAGGTCAATAGCATTAGTGTGGTGTTTCTTCCAGTAGGTTTCATTTAAAATTCTAATCCTAAGTCTTTTCCCCAAATCTCTTTTATGTTTAATCCCATTAGGACATTCTAGTTTCACTGAAAACTGATACTATGATGAAGGTTAAAATACAAAGAAATAGCCATGATGATATATCCAATCTCCTAATAATTCTTAAACATTTGAGAAATATGATATTAGGTTCAAGGCTATTAAATTGAATGTTTTGAGCCTTTAAGACAGCAAGATTTTCCCCCTCCGTTCATGTTAGCAATGCTACAGTCTCATTAAATTAGGAAGGATGAACTCTGGAGTCATTATTTCAGATTAAGTAGACTTTTGATTGCCTTATTTGCAAGTGCTTTGTCCACATTTGTTTCATAAAAAACTAAATTACATTTTAATTGTGACATTACTAGGAAATTTTCAAATACCTCATCTTATTACCAGATTAATTTTGGTTGCTATAAACTCTGTTATTAAATTAAAATTTGTCCCATAACTGCTAAAGTGAGAATTCATCCAATCATCAAATAACTAAAAAAAAAAACCTCTAAAAAGATAAAAGCAATTCATGGATTATCCCTCATTGTTTTTGTTTAGTTATTCCAATCATGTCCTATCCTTTGTCACCCTTGTTAGGATTTTCTTGGCAAAGATACTGGAGTGGTCTACCATTTCTTCTCCAGCTCATTTTACAGATGATGAAACTGAGACAAACAGGGTTAAATGGCTTTCCCAGCGTCACACAACTAGGAAGTGTCTGAGACCGTATTTGAATTCAGGAAGGTGAGACTTCTTGACTTCAGACCTGGCACTCTATTTACTGTACCACCTAACTGCTCAATCAGAACATTATATACTTTATCATAATAAGCTTCTTGAGGACAGAGTCTATTATTGTTTATTGTATATCTCTTGTACTTTGAAAAGTGCCTGACCTATTAAGCAATTAAAAAATTGTTGCTGAAATGAACTGAGTTTAAATGAAAATAAAATCAACAAGAACAATTCTTTTCTATACCTACTTCTCATACTTTCTTATACTTTGAATATTCTAAATACTGAGAAATTAGCTGCTTTTATTATTTTTTGAAAAATCCATTTGGCCTAAAATTGGAAGTATTTTCCCCCTCTGTACTAGGTTTTTCCCTTTTATATTTCTATTTCTTTCTCCTATTTGCCATTTCACTGGCTAAGAAAACACCAACAGATTCCTGGGAGGAAGATCTATTGTTCCCACTCAGGAATAGGCTCATATACCTAGAACAAGCCATGACTGCTTTATGTGGTCTCATTTTATAGACAAAGGAATAAAGTCAGTCCTTGAAACCTGGTCCTCTGACTCCAGATGCAGCACTCTGTCCCATTCTACAAAAAGGAATAAATAGCAAACTGAGTGTAATTTCAAAAGAGATAGGGGAAATGGGGAGAGTTCTTTAGATCCACTATCTGATTTTCATCTATCTCCCTCAGATTTATATTAGGTGCTAGAGTCCTGATGCTTATTAAAGGGGATTTTTATCTTTTCCTTTCAAATACTCTCTTGAATTTGAAATGTGAATTTGAAATGTGAAATGCACAATTCAGTATATTTTGAATAGAGACTCAGAAAATTTAGATTTTCTTTTCATCATTGCAGAGGCAAATTATGATTATATAGAACATTTGGCAAAAACACATAAAATCTAAACCATCAATAACCTTCCATATCTGTTTTGATGAGAAAAGGGAATAGGTCTATTTCACACATTCATAGCATGCTTCCTTTAACTATTCTTATCCTCTATCAAAAAAAAGTTGAGTTTAGTTGAGATCAGCAATGCACTTCAAGAAAGTTAGATTGTTTCTTGGTGAAATATTCAGAATTGTTTTGGTGTGGAGTAAAGTGTTATTTATGTAATATGATATCATTATTCATAATGACTAATGTATCCCCCTAGGTAGTGGAGGTAACCCTAGGAAAGTTGCAGAGACCTCTAGTCTAATGTTTTACCAGGCTAAGAAACTATGTAATTTCTAATGTCTGACTATATTTACTGATATCCAGTATTTAGATCTTTTAAGATAGTTTACAAATTGGAGCTCCACTTAGCTAGAATATTGTCACTAGTAATAATCATTAAAATACTTTATTTTTTTAAAAAGCAACTTAGTTCTATTGATAAAATTCTCAGATTATCCTTTGCCATCCATAAATCAAGACAACCCATTGACAACTGATTCTAGAATATAGACTCTTTCCTAGGAAGAAGTTAAATTAAATGTGCCAGGAAACTATAGGCTAGTCATTTCTCATTTCTCTGTTAAAGCCATTCCGTATCCTCTTCCTGACCAGGATCAAGCTTTTACCTTCAGACCCAGGAGAGAAAAACAGGGAAAAAAGGTAACTGCCAGTGAGGACAACATGAATGAGAAAAGGAGAATGTTGGGAAGAAGAGAAAGGGATCAAGGATCTCTGACCTTTACCACTGCATAAATATGAACCAGGATTTCTCCCACTGCCATACCCTTTAAAAGGCTCCAGCTGCAGCTATTCTTCCAGGTCTCTTCATTTAGCACACTTAATTGTACTTTAAAGCTTTTGAAGGGTTTGTTGACAGCACTCATTTAAGAGCAGTTGAAAAGAATTATTGCAGCTTTTAGGAGAGCCTCCTTCATTCCCATGAGCATCATACAAAGTGGGAGGACCCAGATGGACCCATCTTTTCCATCCCAAATAACCCCTTGCAGAAGAAGAAGGTTTAAAGGCTTCTTTAGCACTCCATTTTCTTAAGAAGCAAAAAGATGAGATCTTATATGTTTCAGAGATTTACGAATCATGCTCTTGGGATAGTGATAACGACTCCCACTTCGTGAGTTAATGTATACCTATGTTTCCAAAAATATAATAAATACTGTATAGAGAGGGGAAAAATACTTGTGCCTATAGAACATCTGCTTCCCATAGTTCTCCAAATCACATCTGCTTTTTTTACTGGAAGAAACACATTTTTTTAAACTACTGTTAACACAAGAGATTCAATATAATATGGAAGGGAATTGGCCCCTTTTTGGCATTGAACATTTTAAAGAGAATTGCTGGCTAACATAGATAACAAAGTTCTTTCTGAAGAAAGGAAATAAGCATTTATTTAGCACTTACTATGCACCAAGTGCTTTGTTAAATGCTGTAATAAAAATAACAACAATAGTGATGTTTATAGAGTTTTTTAAGATTTGCAAAACATTTACAAGTGTTACTTCATTTTATCCTTTTACAAAAATCTTTAAGGTAGGTGTAGGTGTGCTTATTATCCCTATTTTACAAATGAGGAAACTGATAAAATAAGGGTTAAGTGCTTTGCTAAGACCTGATTTGAGCTCATTTTCTTGATTCTAGGTTTTGCATTTTATTTACTATTACATTTATCCCTACAACAACCCTAGGGATTAGGTGCTGTTATGCCCATTTTTGAGGAGATAATTGAGGAAATTATTAGTTGAGGAAATTCTTCATTTGAGGAAAATGAGGCAAATAGAAATTAAATGAGTTGCTTTGGAACATATAGCTAGTAAGTGTCTAAGACAAATTTGAACTCAGTACTTCCTGACTCCAAGCATGGTGCTCTATCCACTGTACTACCCGCCCCTTCTGGTGCATATACTCATTAATCTTTCTTCCTCCCTTCCTACTTCCCTCCCTTCCTTCCTACTTCCCTTCCTTCCTTCCTGCTTCCTTTCCTTCCTTCTGATTTCACTATGAGTAAATGATTTTGAACATTTGAGAAATTATGTTCAGCTTTCTTAATTGGATATCTAAATCTACTGGAGTTAAAATATTGGAAAGGCACAGAGAAGCCATGATATATAATGGAAAGATTGGGGAATCAGATAATGTCAGTTCTGTTTCCAGATAAGCAACCAGATAATTTTTGTGTCTTCCCTGAACTGTAGTTACCCCCAACAATAATTTAGTAAGTATTTATCAAGAACCTATATATATGCAAGGCACTGTCCTAGGTCACTTCAAAAGTCTGATATGTGAACTTTTCATAATACTAAAAAGGGACTTTTACTGTATTTTAGATCTAATTTCTCTGAGTTTATGAATGTTAGTAAATCTTTGAAATGGAGGGCTGGGGGGAAGAGAAAAGGAACTGAATGGAATAACTCCAGTTGTTTTGACAACTGTAGTTCCATTTCCTGATGTTAAAGGTTATAAACTGCTCTAGAGTATCTCTACCATTTCATTCTTCCACATTAACAATAGCTAACATTTTATACCAGCTTTAATAAAGTCAAGAACCGAAGCCTTAAGGTCCCCATTTTACAGATAAAGAAATTGAAGCCCATTGAGTTTAAGCTGATTTCCAGTAATCACAAACTGAATAAGGGAAGGGGAGAAGAGAGAAGGAAACAGACATTAAGTATTTGTGCCAGGCAACATACTAAGCATTTTACACATATCTCATTTGATTCCCTTTTGTAGCCATGATTTAAACCTAGTTCTTCAGATTCTGAAAACTAGTGCTCTTTTTATTATACCATACTGTATTCTTTTCTTCTTTTTCTCTCCCCCATCTTCTCCTCCTGAATCCAAACAGCCTAGACTTTCCCCTAGAGGGAAACAGGTTTGGGGTGAATGATTGAAATTTCATATGTGTATGTGAGTTTGGGAGAGGATAGAGGAGAACTTTCCAGGTCCTGTTATCCTCCTTCTTTAAGCCCTGAGCCCTTTTTAAAAAATGATTGCTTATTTTTACATCATAAAATAGCATTTATGAAGTGTTCATTTGACAAGGTGCTAGATTGTATACAAATCAAAGTAAAACAGAAAATCCCTCAAGAGGCCCACAACCTAGCACAGTCAACATTGACATAGTCAGACACATTACCATTTGCTTCCATCTAATATATATATAAAGGCTTCCTATTGGCTAGCTGCATTTATATGACCATCTTGGGCCAAATCAGCTATGGAAATCTAATCCCCCTAATTAGAGCTAGTACTAGGCACACTTATTTATGTATGACCCAAAGACAGAGCGATTACTTTTCATCTCTGATTTTTCATTAATTTTTCATATAAGGGTTTTGAGGAAAGAGAAAAATATGATCACCCCTAAGACCAAACCTTTAACTGTGTCCCAAAAAATGTCTTTCAGGAAATGTGCCTCCAGTCAAATATGCCACATGGAATAAGACTAGGAAGATCTGTTTAAAAATATTGTGAAAAAGGAAGGGAAATCTTTTTAGTCCTAAGAAAAAAATGAATAGAATCAAAGGATAAAATCTGCTCAGTGCTGTGGAGGAGAGGTATAGGGAAAAAGAAAGTTCATGTTAGTTTCCAGTTTTCATAATAGATATATGTGTAGCTTTATTGGGTTTCTTAAATACTGAAAGTAGAGTACTCCCAATTTAAGATTGAGGAAGGGAACTTAAGGGTCATATTGTCCTTAAATTTTAGAGATAAGGATGCTGAAGTCTAGATATGTGATATGCCTATTAGGGTTACAGAGTAAATATCAGAGAGAGAATTTAATCCTAGATCTTATTAATTCCAGGATTCTATCCACTTATTTTCAGATACATATAGGAATCCATATATACAATATATACATGTTATATAATATATATGTGTGTACACACACACACACACACACACACAAACACACACACACACACACACACACACACCCCTTTGGTCAGTTAGTTGACAAAATTAATAGAACCCTGGGGAGTCAGAAAGGCCCGAGTTCTAATCCTGCTTCAGACACTTACTAGCTGTATAACCCTAGACAAGTCACTTAACTCTGTCTGCCTTAGTTTCCTTATCTGTAAAGTGAACTGGAGAAGGAAATAACAAATCACTCCACTGTCTTTGCCAAGAAAACCCAAATGGGATCATGAAGACTTAAACAGGACTGAAATGATTGAACAACAACAATATACACTGAGCTTGACCTACTAAATTTTAATTCATTTTAAATATTTCATAGTTTATTTCAACAAACATTTCTTAAGAATGTGGTATTTCAAGGTACTATGCTAAAGAAGATAACAAATGTACAGTCCCTGCTTTAAAGGAGTTTACATTTTAATGGAGCATAGGCAACAACACTTATATCCAAACAATAATACAAAAATAACTATGATCAGTGCAAAGGAACATTTCTTAGAAACTGTTAAGAAAATTTTGAGGAAAGACATGGAATCGGTTAGGGGAGGCAGGTGAAAATAATAGAGGGGACACCTGAATTCAGCACCAAAGGAGCAAAGGGATCCCAAAAAATAGACATGGAGGAATATATTACAGACATAAGGATTGGAAAAATTAAAGCACAGGAATGGGTGAGAGCAGGACTAGAATAAAAGAGGTCTGTCCAATTTGCCTGGAACATAGAGTACTTACAGGGGAGCAGGATAGGATCAGACTGCAAGGACCACCTAAATGCCAAGTTCTGGTGTCTTCATGTTCTTTAGGAGATAAGAAGGAGTGACTGAGGGACTCTGAAGAGAAGAGTGATCAGATAAATATGAGACCAGATAGTCTGATCAGATGAGATCAGAATATATAATACAAAGATGGCACAGAAAGCATCCCGGTGGATGAATTGTAGAAGGAATAAAAGGGGAGACAGAAGGACCAGTAGGAGAGAAGTGATGAGGCTGTTGGAGTTGTTGCAATCAGAAAGGTCTGGACGTTAGAAATGGAAAGGGAATAGAGCTCCACAGCAGCAACTCGGGGCAGTGATTGAGTAACAGACATCTTTTCTGTGGCAGCAGAAATGCAGGCAATGTTTGCTAGCTTTGTCCTTCCTCCTCTACTACTGCTTAGTGCCTTTTTTTTAGGCTTCAAGTAATTTGTATATTCTAGTAAACTGGTAAGATCAGGAAAGACGGTGGAAGGAATTCCTAACCCATCTAAGAAAAACAGGCAGGGGCTTGGGAGAAGGTAGGTGGGGGAAGAATGTTTGTATGATGTATTTATTTTTATTTTTACCTTCCTTACCTTCCATCTTAGCATCGACATCAAGTATTGGTTGCAAGGCAATAAGGGTTAGACAATGGGAGTGGGATGGGGTGGGGGGGGTAAGGGGGGAGGTGACTTGTTCAGAATTATACAGCTAGGAAGGGTCTGAGTCCAGATTTGAACCCAAAACCCTCCTATCTCTTGTAGTGCAAAAAGGTGCATATTAACCCTTCAAAGCCTTACTGCAGAGTTTCTGACAGTTGAACAGGGTTTAGAATCCTGAGTTTAGACAGTTGACCCTGGAGACTTGATGAGAGTAGGATGGTCAACTGAGCTCTATCTTTGGACTGAAAACCTGGCCTATATTCTGCAGCTTTTCTCTTAAAATTTGTTAGCTTAACTATTTCCTTTGGATCTCCCTAACCTCCTTTATTCCCAATCATCATTTCCCCTTCCTGAATTTCTGTGAGTTTTGAAAGGAGGGTGGATCTGGGTGTTAGCTTTCAAACTTGGTAGATTTAGTTTCCCCATAGTCAAATAGGGCTTACCCTTGTTACAAATTATTTCTTGAATCATTGTGTCCAACTTTTCTAATCCTATAGGCTACAAAACCTCTCCAGGCTGAGTTAGGCAGGTCCTTTCTCAGTCTCACATTCCTGTGTCCCTCCCCCACCTGAAGCTTTCTCTAGGCGGCTGTTAGAGTTACCTTGTATCCCTCCATCCCTTCCAATCAACCCTAAAACTCAATAAACCCTGTTTGTCACTTAATCAAACCTTTGGCTAATTCATTAGTTGATTGATAAGAGAGGAAGAAGGGGAGAAAGGAATAATATTGTCTCTGGGTCCTGAAGGGAATTGGAGGTGTCCATTTTGGAGGAAGTGCAATCTCAATATTTCCTCTGAACTCTTCCTTTGTGAACCTGAGAAACTGACTAGAAAGTCCTCTAGTTAGTTTCAAGCCATTCTTGGCTGGCCCTAACCTTTGTCTGTAGAAGTGTCCTTCCTACCTGAAGGGCTCAGTTTGTTTCCCTCCAGTGTTTCTCTCTCAAACCTGTATACCCACTCTGTTTACCCAGTCCGTGTCTCCCAGGCTGCAGCTGTCTGCCTGAAATACCTCATCCTTTCCCTTGCAACTTTTTTACCTCTCCTACCGCCTCAATTTATCATGCACCACTATTGTACTCTCCTTATTTACTTACTGCCTTAGGGATCCACAAACCCCTATCCACAGTGCCTTATCCCTATTCACACTACCTTTAGTCCCTTACCTGCCTTATCCCCTATTACAACCTTACCTCTGCCTTAATTTCCTATTACCACTAGCCTATTCCCATATTATAAACAGCTCATACCCTACTAGATTAATTCACTTATAACACTCTAGACCTGGTTCTCAATCCACTCAGCCACCTAGCTGCCCCCATATTTTTTTTAAAAGCAAAGATTGAGTATGGTATAGAGATGATATTGGATATTGGATTAGATAGAGATGGTAGTGAGAAGTCTGAGGATGGAACCTAGTCACAAGAAAGTGAAGAGGTCTTTCTTTTCCTATTCTGCAAACATAAATACTACTCCCCTGCACTGCAGCAAGACTGGAGATGTGTTCCACTTATAGCTGAATAAAGGTAAAAGGATGTTTTTTAAAGGTTTAACTCAAAGACTTTGCTTTTGCTTTTCTTTTCCCTTTTGAGTACTTACTTTTTGTTAGTGTGGTCACTAGAGGATGTGCTGGGGGGTGGTGGAAATGAGGATTTTTTTCAGGTCCCCCTAACTGATAGCCACTCTGTGAAAACAGAGACAGGGAAGGAGTTGGACTTTAAGAATTTAAGAAGGACTTTGAGAATTGTTTGTAAATTTCAGTTTCTGAGTCATCATGTTTCCCATTAGGACAAAGAGTCAAAACATGACTATATTTACTTTCTGGACAAAACATCACCATATCAATTTACTTAAAGGGTCCAAGGTTATGTATTTCCCTCAGCCTGGGGGCTTCTGGGTAGTTAAATAGGTAATGACTGATCCCTAGAAATGCTGGCACCCTTTACTCTATGTGCTGAGATTATTCACAGTATTCTTATTATTCAAAGCCACTGGTATGTTTTCTTTGGGAGGGTGACCATAAATTATTTTTGCTAAAAGTGA
Source organism: Gracilinanus agilis (assembly GCF_016433145.1). Lineage (NCBI taxonomy): Eukaryota > Metazoa > Chordata > Mammalia > Didelphimorphia > Didelphidae > Gracilinanus > Gracilinanus agilis. Next base: position 132,517,662 of record NC_058134.1, on the reverse strand, counting down.
AATATTGGGCCAATAACTTGATTAGGTCATTTTGAATCTATTTCCAAATGTATCAGGCTGAACAGGACATTTCCATGGGCTGGCATTTGTAGAAAGAATTAGTACAGTGGCTGAGGTATTCTAAACTTGTAGCTTTAATCTCAAAGCTCTAAGATGGTCCAGGACAAGGTCATGGAGGAAGGATTAGACCACAATATTTTTAACATGTTTAACTCCTTTAGAAAATATTCCTAGCTTTTCTTTTTAAAATTTTTCAACCACATCCTTTTTCAAGGTTATCCTGATAAGCCTAATAAATGGACAGTGATTTCACTCTCCATTGCAGAAAAGTCCTCTCCACCCTAGCGGACTTCATTCCCTTCAGCTCCTCATTGCTCAACAATGCATATTTTCTCTTAGTTTTCTAGTTTCCTCCTTTCCTCCCCTGCATGTTTGTGCTCCAACTACAAGAAGGATCTTACCATGCCTAATGATTCAGAAAATAAAAGATATACTGTGCATATGAATTTCACCCAACTGGTGATTTTAAGTGAAATTTCTCCTTAAGTTAAGAATCCTCGATTTTAAAGGTTTAAGAAGTGGTGACAGAAAATAAAGGTTTTCCAAAGTCAGTTTTCCCCAATATTATTTCATTTAAACATGCAGGTATATATTATGACTCATATATAGCAATAGGGCAACAAACATCTTTTTTCTTCTTTTCTTTTTTCCTTTTCAATTAATGAACATTTATTCTGTCTCCCTCTCCAGTCTTCCTCCTCCCCAATTTAGAAAGAAAAAGAATAACTTTTCAGCAAGCATTTAACCACCAAGCCCTGTGTTAAGCACTAGGAATAGAAATATAACACATACAGTCATTAAGCAACATTGGCTTTAACATCAATGTTTTACCCAATAAATGTTAATAAATTATTCTTGGCATTTGAAAAGATTATATATTTCATTTTAGATTTAAATTGACATTAAATTACATGGAAATTCATTTGCATTTCTTTTTATCTATCTTGTATTTATTTGTCTGTATGCATTGTTGTACCTATTCTTTCTCTACCTAGAATGTAAACTTTTTGAGAGGAAGGACCTTATCATTTTTATCTTTATATTCCCAGTGCCTAGCACAGTTCTAAGCATAATAGGTTCTCATTAAATGCATGTTGGATTAAATTGAATTAAATCTCGCACAAATAACAGAATAACAAAAAATAATAGGCATTTACATAGGCTTTAAGGGTTAGAAAACCTTATATACAATATTTCAGGGTCTTTTGTCCCCCTTAAATATCTGACTCTTCTAAATCAGATGGCAGATTTTATTAAAGAAATAACCCAGATATTGCCAGTAACAGTTGGCTATGCACAGATTATAATTTTGATAGTAGTAATCACACCACAATATTTAATTCTCTGTGTGTCATCCTCTTGGCAGTCTCAGATGAGATAAGGAGAAATAAAGGGTAATATATCTACATGTTTTTTTTTAAGGCCTTGTTTTTCTGCCAAGCAAATGTAGGCTTTCCACAGACGTTATCTCATTCATTCCAGTGAGGGAAGAACAGCCAAGCATCACCTTGCCTGCTTAATAATTAGAAAACCAAGACACAAAGAAATAGCCATGAGAAGACCTGAGCAAAACAATAAGGCGAGCAATAGGATTTTAAGCAAACATACTAGAATTTAATATAGAAAGGAATGCAGTCCTTTTCGAAATCACCACTAGAGGCCATGTACTTACTGAGAGCCAGATGCCATATAAGAAATTTTTAATTCAGTAGATTTTTAAGTGCTTATTATGTGCACTGTGCTAGGTACTGGGAGTACAAAGCCAAAAACCAAATAATCCTTGCCCTCACAGAGCTTACATTCTACTGGGAGGACATAACATGTAGACTGATAAGGAATGCCAAGTGCATACAAAGTTATGTAAACTTTTTTCTCAAATAGACTAATCACAGCAGAAACGTAGCGAATGAATGGTACTTTGAAGGAAACCCAAGACTTACGGGGCATTGGTGAAAAGATAATGCTTTCCTGACTTGAGGATATAGTCTGGAGGGACACATACACATAGGTCAGGAATAAAATGTCTGTTATAGAAAACTACTAATTCCGAGGTGTCCAGCTCAAGATCAATGCCGGTCACACATAGCCTACAAAAATCCCAATAGTGGTCAGAATGAGATTAAAATGTAGTTGGGAGATGTTTAACAAAATAAATAAAAACTCAATAGAGATAACATTAATTTGTTTTTTTTCTAAGTCAGTATGTGGCCACAGGGATCCATTTCTTTTTGAGTCTGACCCCATGGTACTGCTGGGTCACTTTTACTAGGAGATACTGTACCCTCATGAAGAAGAGCCATATGAATTAAAGTGCTGAAGAGGGAGCTCTTTACTTCTCAGGCTGAGGGTTTTTATTTCATCCTAGAGGCAGTCAGGAAGGCAATTGAAGCTATTGGGTAGGCATATGACAGTCAGAGAAAGAAAAAATGGAGGCAAAGTTGGGAGATTCAGGGGTTCAAATCCTTCCTCTGATATTAACTAGCTATGTGATCATGAACAAATGATATCTCATACGATGAGATAATTAGAATCTTCATTTTGGGGATAACAATAATACCTACCTCACAGGGTTATTTTGAGAATCAAATGAGATAACATATCTTTGAAAATATAAACTTTGAAAACACAAAAATGCTACATAAATCTTTATTACCATTATTAGAAACTAGACCAGATTTCCTGGGCTAGTTATGAGATTGAAACATGCATACTATGGCAGTAGCTCAGATTTTGAGTTTATAAAATGGGAGATGATAAAATGTTTGAATGCTCATTGTGTGGGAGAGAAGCTATAACTTCTCTGACTAGGAAAAACATTTTCTTTATTTGGAAACACTATTTTATTACCTGAACATGTAGCCTCCAATGCCTTCCCTCATTCTTGAAAACTGTTAAACTTGAAATACTTTACCCTACCTATTCTACTTTTTTAAACAAAATCTTTCTCAAAATTAAAGAAAAAGCATTATTTTTAAGTCACAAATCTTTGCAAAGCAAGCTCTTCAGTTGATGATCCCAAATATGCATGGAATCTTTTCCATGAATCAACAATTCATCAATATCCAAGAAAATCTTTTAGAATAAAACAATTTGACCAAATTCTAGTGTTCTTTATAGTTCTAGATATTTTTTTAAATTTTTTTTAATCAACTGGAGTGAGGAACTGAATGTATATATGGACCAAGTTTGGCATGGAATGAAAAAATATGACATACATGAATAGACCCCCAAAATAAACCACTATGTTAGAGTCCCTTCTGACACTCTCTTGCCAATGCAAGGTCTATACATTGTAATGCTACCTATAATTTAAGAGCATCACCCTAGGCACTTAAAAGTTAAGCTCACAGACAAACAGCTGATATGGATAAAAAAAATGGGACTGGAACCTCATTCTGAAGCCAGATCTTTAGACACTATAATAACATCCTTCCTCTCGTTGATGCTTTGAGTTTGTAAAGAACTTTCAAAACATTATATATGCATATACTGACAACAAATAGAAAAGTTGATCATATTAACTCTCTGGTCCCTTTAAATTGCAAACTGTACTTTCATTAGCTCTGTAACAGGAAAACATTGTCTTTTTCTATTTAGATGCTCACTCTGTACATCTCTGCCCACAAATCCCCCTTTCTTAGCTACTTTATTCAGATTATCTGTGTATATAACAACAAATCTTTTTTAAGACTCCCTTCAAATGAATAAATAAATACAAATGCTCTATGCATAAGAAAAACATTCCAGAAACATCATATTCTACATAATAACATCTTCCATTGAGAGTCCATATACTTTTAATAATGATAACAATTTATAGCTATCAGATATCATAAAAACAAGTCTCTCTCTTCCTCCTCACCCCCAATAAAAGCTGTTTCCAAAGTTCCTGGAAATGTTTATAAAAATTTTAAAGCACTCCTTCTGTATTTTTATTCTAGGTTGCATAGTAGGTAGAGTGTGGACCTAAAGTTAGGAAGCTATCAGTTAAAATTCTACTTCAAACATTTACTAGCTATGTGAGTCTTTTGCCTTTCTTTGTATCCCCTGCACTTAACACGGGGCCTGAAATGCAATAGTCACTTAAATGTTTATTGATTGATTGACTGATTGATTGATTGACTCTGGGCAAGTCACTTAACAGCCCAATCTCAGTTTCCTTTTCTATAAAATGGAAGTAATAATACCTCACAGATTTGTTCAGATTCAGATGAGATTACATATATACACATTACATATATACATATATATATACATACACACATATATATATAGACTTTAGAGCATTATATAAATGTTACATATTACTTTTTCTCTGATGAGATTATTATATTTCATCAATATATATATTCCATCCAGTGGTTCAGAGAGCAACTTAGGCAAAACCTCATCCTTGGGGTTTCGTGTCCATATTCTCTTGTAAATCCTCCAAAGGGGATCCAGTCAGTGTGCCTTGGGGTTTTCCTCTAGATTTCTAAATATTGTAGGTATACAAATAGAATCTATCAGCAGTCCATCAGTTGAGCCTTCATTACTTCATGACTGGATCCATTTCCTTTTCTGGCTGTGTTGATACCCTTTATGGCATTTCTCCTGCACAGTTTCTTCACTGGCAGTGTATTAGACCCTATACTCATCAACTGTATGCCTCTCCATTTCTCTTTGGTGACACAACCATCAATTTGTTGGGTCTTGTAATATTTAATGAAGTATACACTTGAAGTATATTGATATTACAAAGGGGAGATGCCTTTGTTTCAGAAAGAGGCATGGAGTTTTTATAAGCATTGTACATTTTCCAAAGGCAATTCAGTCCACTTCTCCCCTCCTGTTCATTTTTTCTGACTCAAAAAACAATCACCCTTAATAGTTTTGCTATTAGAGATGGGCACACCTTAAATGGTTTAAATATGGTTTCAGTAAATTCTGTTACATTGCTGACTCATAGAGTGAAGCACTGTCTTTTTTATCAGATAAAATTACTCTTTTCATCCCTTAGAAGCAAAGTAGGTTCTACCTGACAAAAGCAAAATTGTAATTCAAGAGCCTGGGTGAAGACTAAGCAGATGATGGTGGGGTGGGAGTTCCTTAATTTTATTTTTAATGAATTTTATTGCTATCTCCTCCTCCTTCTTTTTCACAACACCTAGATTCTCCCCTACATTTTTCCTCATGCTCCAGAAAACCATCTTTTTATAATAAGTAAATTTTTAGCAAACAAAGAAAAAGAGCAAGGAAAAAAATAGGCAAAACAAATTAATGCATTGAAGAAGTATGTGTAAGTAATGTTACACACTCATTGATTTCAATCTTTTCAGAAGAGTAGGGTGATAAGGAATGTCTACTCATACTTCTTTTTGGGGTCCAAGATTACTCTTTATGCTTTCGTAGTGCTCGGGATTGTTTTAGCTTTGTTTCTTAAATTTATAAAAATTGTTACAAGCATACATAATCGGTTCTTCCTACTACACTCCCTTTGAGCAACAACAAAAAATAATGGAAAACAAAACCCTTATGATAAGCATATGTAGGTCAGCAAAACAAACTCTCAAATTAGCTATCCCCCCCAAATGCATGTCTTTCCATGAATATTAATTCCATTACCTCTCTGGCAGCAGGTAAGTGGTATATTTCATCCTCTGAACTTATGTTTATCATTGTATTGTCTAGTTTTAGATGACAAGATGGCAGAGACATTAGAACACAGGTCTTGGAGCCAGGAAAATCCAAGTTCAGATCTAGCCTCAGTCACTCACTAACCTTGTGATATTAGGCAATTCATTTAATCTGTGTTTAGTCAGTTTCCTCAACTGTAAAATGGGATTATAATAGCACTTGCCTCAAAAGGTTGTGGAGAGAATCAAATGAAGTAATATTTGAAAAGCACTTAGCATAGTTCCTGGCTCATGGTGGAGGCTTAATAAATGTTTCTTCCTTTCCCCTTGTTTTTTTTTCTACAATATCTAAATAAATAATTCTAGTTCTGTTCAGTTTACATTAGTTCATTGGTTCTGTTTCCTCTAAAATGATCGATTTCATAACTTTTTGTGGCATAACAGAATTTATTACATTTTTCTTTGTTATTTTTATAGCCAATTTTCAATAGGAGGTAACTCCCTTATTCTCCAATTTGTGGCTAACAGAAAAAGAGGTGTTTTAAAACACTTTTGCAAATGCAAAGGTCCTTTTCTTCTTTTTTAAAAATCTCTTTTAGCTATAATAGGTATGGATTGGTCAAAGGTTATACACAGTTTAATTATCTAGGGAGAATAATTGCATATTGCTTTCCAGAATGGCTGAACCAATTCATGACTCCAATAGTACACTAATGTGCCTATTTTCCCATAGTCCAACTAAAATTTGTTACAATCTTCCTTTGTCGTATTTACCAGTCTGATGGGTATAAAATGAAACTTCAAAGCCATTTTAATTTGCATTTATCTAATTATTACTTATTTTAAATATTTCTATATTTATCAATGGCTTATATTCTTCCTTTGAAAACAGCCTATTCATATCTTTTGATCATTTAGCTTTTGGGGAACAGCTCTTAGTTTTATAAATTGGAATCAGTTCCTTATATATCTTGAATATGAATCCTTTATCAGGGAACTTGCTGCAAAAGTTTTTGTCCTAATTTACTCACTTTCCTTTTAATTTTAATTATATTTGTTTACACAAATTCTTTTTAAATTTTATATAATTAAAATAATTTATGTCATTATGTGTGATTCATTCTATGACTTCTTTAATCATGTAATCTTCACCCTCCATTGATCCATTTAGTCATTTTCTTTTTAATTTTAATTATATATGATATTTTATCGAAAAACTTTTAAAATTTTACATACACAAAATTGTCTGTGTTATCTTGTGTGATATTTTTTCATGACTTGTTTTAGTCATGAACTGTGCCTCTATCCATATAGATGAAATGTAATTTCTTCTTTGATTCTTTAATTTATGATTTTATATCTAAGTGATGTATCCATTTGGAGATAATCTTGGTATGTGATGTGAGGTATTAGCCTAAACTTAATTTAGGCCATGCTTTCCCAAGAATTCTTGTCAATAGTTATGAATCCAGTTCTTTGCTATCACAAAAATGTTGCTAGAAATATTTTTGACATATATAAAACCTTTATTTCTGCCGTTGACCTCCTCCAGGCATATGCCTAGAAATAGAATTTCTGGATCAAAAGATACAGACATTTTAGTCACTTTATTTGCATAATTTCAAATAGCTTTCCAGATGGTTGCACCAATCAACATCTCTATCAACAATACATCTGTGTGTCCATCTTTCCCTAAGGTCTCCAACATGGACTATTTTTATATTCTGCAGTTCTTGCCAATTTGCTGTCAATGGCTTAAAACTACAGAGTAATTTTTATTTTCATTTCTCTTATTATTCTGATTTAAAATACTCTTTCACATGGTTGTTAATAGATTGTAATTCTTGTTTTGAGAATCTTTTCCTTTCATCAATTTATCAGTTAACTTAGATATTTATGACATCTATATCTACATATATAACCAATCCTTCATCAGAGATACTTGCCACAAAGGTTTTTACTTCCAGCCAAACATTTTCCTCCTTATCCTCAGTGCTTCTTTAGTTTTGTTTATGCAAAATTTTTTCAATTTCTTATAATCAAAATTATATATTTTATCTTTTTAAAATTCTCTTCATCACTCACTCAGTAAAGAATTTATTTCCTACAAGAGATGTGAAAACTCTGTGATCCACATCTTTCCTTGTATTTTGTGGAATGATATTTAATATTCAGGTCACACAACCATTTTGAATTTATGATGAAATCTTAGATGAGATGCTGACGAAAGTCTAATGTCTGCCAGACTACTTTCCAGTCTTCCCAGCAATTCTTATCAAAAAGGGACTTCTTTCCCACAAAATGTATGTTTTCTGGTTTATCAGGAGTACTGTTAATATAGAGTTTAGGTATAAATGGTTCCAGTTTTAAATAGGGCAGTCATGTTTTATTTTAGTAAAAAACTATTTTTGCTTTCATTTGTATAGGGAACTTGGGAAATTAATTCATTTTCCTAATGCAAATCAGCATTTATACTGCAGTTTATAACCTAAAAAAGCTGTTAGGAAAATGAAGTTAAGTGACTTGCCCAGGTTCATGTCACCTCTACTCTATTTCAGGGGTAGGATATGAATGCAGGCCTTCTTAAAGGAGCTAGGTTGCACAGTGATTAAAGAGTGTTGGGCAAACTGTCAGGAGGGCTCGAGTTCAAAACCAATCTCAGCAACTAGTTGTGTGACCCTGGACAAGGCATTTAACCTCTGCCTTCCTCAGTTTCCTTATCAGTAAAATGGAAATAAAAATAGCCCTTACCTCTTAAGAGTATTTGTGAGTATCAAATGAGATTTGTGAAGTCCCTTGAAAATTTTAAAGAACTAATAAATACTACCTATTACTCTCATTATTCTTTTTCTGTCCTCTGCTATCATGATGTCATACTGGCTTTCATGAATAACATAGAGGGTTTAAGATGCTATATACAGTCAGAAAATGAATATATATTGTAAATGAACTTTGTGAAGGCACCTCAATGTGGGAAGAAAAGAAATATAATATGTAGTCCTAGAAATGTGAAGATGGAAGATGTGACATAATGCCACTAAAAGAGATACAACAATAGGAGTGAAATAATAATATGGAGAGTCCATAATGGATTGCTTCAACACTTCAAAGTTGCATAATTTATGTTTCAAAGAAAATTTTTAAATATCTTTTATTTTTACATCACCTACATTTCCTTCCATTTATGTTTACCATCCCTACCCTAAATCCACCCATTATAAGCAAGGATTTAAAAAAGGAAGGACAGAAGGTTTAGGAAAATTGTTCAATAGGATGAAAAAAAATATTTTTTTTGTTTTTTTGTCTATAGACTTCCACATCTCCAAAGAAGGAGGGAAGCTAATATCTCATATTTCTCCTGATTGCATCGGAAGAGACCACATGATTGCAAAGGGATGAAAATAGGCTATACTTCTGAGGGATCTCAAAAGGTTGTCTTACTAGTCTTTCAGGCAGTTGAAGCAGAAGTTAACAGTTAGGAAAGAAACGTTTCCTACTTTTTAAAGTGATCATTAGGTATTAATAACTTATTACCACACCAACACTTCATCATCTATGACTGAACTGTGATTAATCAGAAAAAATTAATTTTCTCACCCACTTCATAAATATATGCAAAATAAATAAGAGTAATTTGGTGGGGGGAGGGGGAAGGAACTAGTTTTTAAGGTAAAGGAGAGGATCAGGAAAGGCTTCATGTTAAGTTGGAGTTTAAGCTGAATTTTAAAAGACACTATGGATTATAGATCAAGAAGAGGAGGCAATATATTCCAGGTATAGAGAATAGTTGATGCAAGAGTTTAAGGATGGACAAAGGAGTACCATGTTTGAAGAAAAGTAAAATGATAAGTTTGGTTGAAAAAGAGACCTTGGAAATGGAGCAAAGTGCAATATTTCTGGAAAGTTAGATTGGTGGCATTTTTTAAAGGATTTAAATATCAAATAGAGAAGTTTCTAATTATGCAGTCCTTGGAGTTAATTCAAAAGAGAAGACATGGTCAGAGCTATATTTTGGGAAAGTACTTTGGCAGCTATACAGAAGATGGATTGACATGGGGATAGAGTTGAGGAAGAACATCTAAACAAGAGGCAATTGCAATAACCCAGGTGAGAGGACAAAAGGATCCAGAACGGGGATGGTGACCATATGTGCGTAGAGAAATGCAAAAAATGTTATCTTGGCAATTAAATGGATAAAGGTTGAGTAAGAATGAGGTTAACATGAAACCACAGTCATGAATCAGGGAAACTTGGAAGCATAATGGTAACCTTGATAGGAGTAGTGCATTTGGGACAAGGAATCTATTAGGGCAGAAAGACCTTGAGTTATGTTTTAGATATATGGAACTGGTGATGATAATGAGATATCCAGTAAGAAATGGCCAATTGGCAGTTAGGGATGAGTGACTGGACTTCAAGAGAGAAATATATAGTTCTGGGAGTCATACACAGAGACAACAATGAAATGCATGGGAGCAAATGAGGTCACTAAGTGAGAGAGAAGATAGAAAAGAGAAAAAGACCAAGGACAGAGATTGTAGGGTATTTCCTCACCAGTACCACAAGTCACAACCTGGAGGAACTTCTACTTTGAATCCTTGCTCTCCTCTTTGGAGATAATTTCAGGAAAGTCCTCACCACATTTTACTCCCTCCTTCCTGACCATCTCTTCCAGAACTTTGTAGCAAACAGCCTCATTATAGCTGTACTCTTCCTGTTTACCCTTCCCCTCCTGTTCTGGAATCATATCAAAATTAACTCTGACATTTTTCCTGAATGGACTTTGTAATTGTACTTCCCTATTGCTCCATTCACCATCTCTGTAGCTTTCTGGCCCCAAGTGTCTCTCTTTGGCGACCACTCCTCTACATTTTCCCCCATTAAAATGTGGATCCTAAAGAACAGGGACTGTATTTGCTTTTATATTTGTATTCCTAGCCCTTAGTACAGTATTAAATACTTCTTTTTTCATTCACTAATTCATGGATTGGGAAAGAAATAATAAAGACAATGATAGTTAGCTTTTAAATAGCACCTTAAGATTTGCAAAGCACTTTACCAATATTATTTCATATGATCCTCATAAGAATGTGAGGGAGGGACTATTATTATCTCCATTTTACAGATGAGGAAACTGGGAAAAGAAGAGGTTACCTGACTAGTCAGGCAGCTAGTAAGTATATGAAACTTGATTTGAGCTCAGGTCTTCCTGACTCTAAGTCCAGTGCTCTATTCACTCACTGAGCTACCCAGTTTAGGAGATTGGGGATTATAAAGATTTGGAAGACAATGCAATGAACACTGTTAAGGAGAGGAAAATTCCAAAGATTACTTAAGAAAGCAATGAAATGGTGATAAGTTAAGGCAGTATTAAAGTTAGAAATTATTTCATTAAAACTAACATTTTGAGTTATTTTAGTCTTTTCTAAGTCTTTCTTAAAGATAATATGCATGATAAATTATTGTTCCCCTTAAGATTCACTCTTGAAAAAGCCAAAATTCTGGCATTACTCACTTGCTGTTATAAGCCACAGGAGGTAGTAGTTTTTGATCTTCCCTTCAATAACAACATAAGTTGTTAAGTTTATTGTCCTTATTAAATTCAAGTTTATATCATTAAATCAAGAAGAAATGAAAAAAATGAATCTCAATCAATATTGAATCATTTGTGCATGTGCCTATTCTGGGCAAGTAAAATAATGCACCTAGGACAAACTTTTATTTGAAAACTCCCTAGTCTTTCGTAAAAACAAGTGAGGGGAAAAGGGAACTTTTATTAACAGCCAAAGTGTATACTTGAAATCTGGCTAATAAAGCAAAAAAAATAATATTTGAAGGTCAGGACAATGTATATTCTTGGCATCAGTTTTTCACTTGCTGAAAGACTCCCACCAAAATATACTACCTCTAATGACCTAGATGACTATAGAAAACATTGTTCTAGCATATCTACATTGACAAAGGAGCTGCTTTTATTTTTTATGAGTGAAATTTGGCATGCTCACTTCCAACTTTTGAGTGATTCCAGTTCATTCTTGCTTTAAAGAGGAGATCTCCATTTCTAAGGTTGGCCCTTATCAAACAAAAGGCTCTTATCTCCTTAACCATAATAATGAGGTGTGCTAAATGGATGTTTTAATGAGTGAAATTAAGAGAGGCTTCACTGGAGAAATACCTCCTCATTGTGTTCATTCTCCCAGTTCAAGACCAAGATACTGAATTCAGTCTTGACTAGTGACATTTCATCTATTCCCTGTCTTTTTTAGAGTGATACCAGCTCTTTCCTTTCTCGTAAGATTATTACTGTTAAATTCATCAAGAAATGAAAAAGGAGCTAAAGTTTTTCCCCCTAAATGCTGAAGATCTACCATGTAAAAGTCATTAAATATTAACAGATCATGAATATTGGCAGGAACTGTTGTGCTGAATGTCATCTCCAAGAAGAGGGCAGATAATCCCCACAGTGATGAGAAGAGAACCTCTGGTGTCTGGGTTGTGGTTGTATTTGCCTTTCATGTTCTTTGGTGTTGGCAGGGAGAGACACAGCACACTCCATGGGAGAAAGGAGCTAATGCAGCTGCCTTCCCTAATCAGTCAATATAACCCAGTCCCTCAGGGAGGCAGGGGAAGGCAGATACATGCATAGATTCACAGGCCAGCTGATTAACAATGAAAGCTGGTAAAGTTACCCTCTAAGCCTGTCTAGCTCATCAGGACCAGAAATGTAATTTAGATGATTATCTCTATGCCCATTAAACCTTGTGACCTGTTGTATTCTGTTTGAAGTTGGCTTGCTTACATTTGCTAATAGGAAGAACAGAAGGATTACCTCTAAGGTCATGAAATCAGAGAGTAGTCAAGTTGATAGCAAAAGAGCATAAGGAGCCTTCCTACCTTCTCAGTGGGGAGTAGAATGAAACCAGAAGAACGTCCTATCAGCAGATTCCAATGCTTTATGGAAAAGGAGGAGGAATTTGGAAAACAATTACAGCACTAGTTCCTTCACTTTCCAATAATTTTGGTCTGTTTCTGAGATGTGGGTGTCATATTCTAACAACAAGGGAATCATTTTTTATATCTGAGAAATAAGAACTTTATCAGAGAAATTTGTTATAAAATTTTCCTTAATTTGTTGTTTCCCTTCTAATCTTGGTTGTCTTGGTTTACCACTTGAGAGACTTAATGAGGATGTTGTGTTCATTGTCTATTTTCTGTAAAGGTTCTTTAAAATTTTCTTTAAAGACTTGGTATATTGGGGATTGAGAAATAAGAAAATGATTTCAGAAATTAAATAACTCTACAAGAATCATAACTGTTTAATCAATCCAGTCCAGTCTAATCCAATAAGGATTCATTAAGCACCTATTAAATGGTTTGCTAGATATTAGAGGAAACAGTAGCCATGGTCAGGGAGGATGCAGTCTACTAGCTGACAGTTACACAGTCAGTAAATATATGATAAATTGAGAAGGAAAATGAGACACAAATAAGGAATGTTTCCCAAATTTTAAGTGTCATCCTTTTCATGATTGCTGTTCAGAAATTGTTTTTAGTCTAGAGAGAACTACCTTTCATTGATCATATGAAACAATTTCATTCATAAGTTCTCTAAGTTTTCCAAGCTTTCTCTGTACAATGACCTTGCCTCGCATTTTAGAGTTCCTTGGCAACAAGAATATTGGAGGTTAAAGTTTTATTTACTGGTGAGAGATGAATGAAAGGGAACTATCATTTAACTCCTCTACACCATTGAAATATATATATATATATATATATGTATGTATGTATATATTGCTAAGCAATATGAACTTATCTGTTTTAAAAACTTGAAATATCTTAATAACAAAGCTTTATATCATGTAGGATCAGGAATGATTATTTGCATTTGAAAGTATCACAGAATCACAAAATCTAAGAGTTGAAAGGGCCTCAGCACCAATCTAGTCCAACTTAGATAAGAAAGGAATCTACAATATAACATACCTGACAAGTGATTATTTGCCCTCTACTGCATGCAAATCTCCCAGGAGAAGGAACCCTACTGCCTGTCAAAGAAGCCCCCATCACTTCAGGATAATTCTAATTGTTAGAAAAAATTCTGTAAAATTAAGCCAAAATTGTTTTCTTTGCAACTTCCACTTCTTGCTCCTGGTTCTTCTGAAGTCAAGAAGAAAAAATTCAATCCCTTTTTCATTTAAGAGCAAAGTAGTTTTCTTTTCACAAAAGAATTGACCTTACTATTCCATTAAAGCAAGGGTTCGTACCATAAACACATGGATTTCTGAAGATGTCCAAATGGGAAGGAGGAGCTAGAAAAAAGGAAATACATTTACTTATTTGTCATATCCCAAACTAATTTTGATTTAATGTCTAATGCATCCCAAACTTTCAAAACTTTCTAGAAAGCTTTCTGTAGATCAGTCTTCTTTTTATTTATTTATTTAAAAGTATTATTCCATGGTTACATGATTTAAGTTCTCTCCCTCACCTCTTCCCTCCCCCTTCCTGGAACTGACAAGCAGTTCCACACATGCACTATCACTCAACATCTATTTCCACACCATTCACCCTTGTAATAGAGTAATCTTTCAAAATCAAAATCCCAAATCACATACCCATATAAACAAGTGATAAATCATATGTTTTTCTTCTGCATTTCTACTCCCACAGTTCTTTTTCTTGATGTAGATAGCATTCTATTGCTGCTAGTAGTAAAGTTGATTACATTTGATCATTCCACAGTGTTTCATTTACTGTGTGCAATGTTCTCCTGGTTCTGGTCATTTCACTCCTCATCAGTTCATGGAGGTCTTTCCAGTTTTTATAGAAAATAAGCAGTACATCATTCCTTATAGCAGAATAGTACTCCATCACCATCATATACCACAATTTGTTCTGCCATTCTTTAATCAAGGGACACCCCCTCATTTTCCAACTTTTTGCCTCCACAAAGAGTACAGCTATACATATTTTTGTACAAACAGGACCATCCTCATGTTTTATCTTTTGGGGGTACAATCTCAGTAGTGATATGGCTAGATTAAAGGACTTGCAATCATTTAAAGCCCTTTGGGCACAATTCCAAATCATCTTCCGTCATGGTTGGAACAATTCTCAATTCTTCAAGCAATGCATGAGTGTCCCAATTTTGCCACATCCCCTCCAACATTTATTATTTTTCTTTACTGTCATATTGGCTAGGTGTGATATGGCACCTCAGAATTGTTTTGATTTGCATTTCTCTAATCAGGAGGGATTTAGAACACTTTTTCATGTGATTATTAATGCCTTTGATTTCTTCACCTGAAAACTATATATATATATATATCTTTGATCATTTGTCAATCGGAGAATGGCTTGATTTCTTGTAAATTTTTATATTGTCCAGGATGATTTTAAATGGAGTTTTTCTTTCTAACTCTTACTGTTGAGTTTTGTTGGAAATATATAAAAAATGCTGATGATTTATGTGGGTTAATTTTGCATCCTGCAAATCTGCTAAAGTTATTACATCCACTGTGTTTTAGTTAATTTTCTAGGATTCTCTAAGTATAACATCATATCATCTGCAAATAGTGATAGTTTAGTTTCCTCATTGCCTACTTTAATCCCTTGAATTTCTTTTTCTTCTCTAATTTCTACCACTAGCATTTCTAGTAAAATGCTAAATAATAGAGCTTATCCTCATTGCAGATGATACTCGCTGATGTTTTTAAATAAATAATGCTTTATTATTTTTTTTAAGAGTCTAGGTGTCTTTATTTATTTGTTTGTTTTTTTTTGGCTTTTTAGAAAAATTTTCCATGGTTACATGATTCATGTTTTTACTTTTGCCTTTACCCCCTCAAACTCCCCCCCGCCATAGCTAACTCATATATCCACTCATCAATCAAGACTTATTTACATATTATTGATAGTTATTCACTAGGAATGGGTGTTGCATTTTGTCAAAGGTCTTTTCTGCATCTATTGAGATAATCATGTGATTTCCTTTGGTTTAGTTGTTGATATAGTCAATTATGTGGATAGTTTTCCTAATATTAAACCATCCTTGCATTCCTGGTATACATCCTACCTGGTTATAGTGAATGATCTTTGTGATCATTTGCTATAGTCTCTTCGATAGTATTTTATTTAAGACTTTTGTATCTGTGTTCATTAAGGAGATTCAAAGTCTTCTTTTGAAGCACTATGAAAATTTCCTTACCTATGAGTACCTGGTGAAATAACATCATCCCTTTATATCATGAAAAAATGTTTTAATTGGGATATTTAGAATTGTCTTCTTTACCTTAAGAACTATATTTGAGTTAGATATCATTTGAGTCTCATTTGGCAAGAATGTTTTTGTATTCCACTACTATTTCAAAATTTAAAACTCTCACTTCTCAAAATTAATTGTGAATACTTAGGAAATCATATCAAGTCATCACTGATAGAATAAGTTAGCCAAAAGTATCATAGGTTTCTATATTCTATATGCAATTAACTCAATTAATAAGTGCATACTTCTCTGTGCTTATATTAAGAAACTTGATAAATGAGTGTCATTTATTTAGAAAGGTATACTATGAGAAATGAATAGAAATATTTTAGATTTTTAACATTTCTCATTCCCTTGTTAGGTTTAGAAAATTTATTTCAAATTGTTAGTACTATTGCTTAAGAACTTGAATGTTAGTGCTTCATCACATCCCTAAGTGTTTGCTAAGAACAGTAACTTTGCTTTTACTAATAGAGATCATATTTTAAAAGTCAATACCTTTCAATTACTCCAGCAATTCAGAAAACCTTCATTTTAGCAAGACCTTTCATTGACAGATTTCATAGTTTCTTCATGCTTTATTAGGTTATCTCCATGAATCACCCCATTCCTACACCAAGCACATTATATTTATCAACACTTCTGTCTTATCTTTTCTATTAAACTATAAAATCCCTAAGAGTAGGGATCATAATTTTTTTTAAAACTTTGAAATTCTCTGAATGACTATCAAAGAGCTCTAGAAGATATTTTATAAATTTTTTTTAACATTTATTAATATTCATTTTTAACATGGTTACATGATTCATGCTCCCCTTTCCCCTTCAACCCCCCCCCCCGCGCCCCCCCCCCC